>NW_009648451.1:492557-499921 GCF_000708025.1 Charadrius vociferus
CCCAGGATGCCATTTGCCTTCTTGGCCACCAGGGCACATTGCTGGCTCATGGTCATCCTGTTGTCCACCAGGACTCCCAGGTCCCTTTCCACAGAGCTGCTCTCCAGGAGGTCAGCCCCCAACCTGTACTGATGCATGGGGTTATTCCTCCCCAGATGCAGTACCCTACACTTACCCTTGTTGAATTTCATAAGGAGGGACACTCTTGTCCAGCTCCCACTCTGCAGTGTCCATCTCCAGGGCCAATTCCCTGCAATGCCAATTCTCAGGACCAGTTTCCCAGCTGCGTCCTCCCAGTCACTTTGAAACAGCCAGCTGTGCTCTTCCTTTTCAAGTCTTTCCTCCCTGGGCCTCATGACTCGGATCTCTCCTTTTTTTCCCCCAACTTCTTAGTCATTCCTTGTGCTCCCAGAATTACGCTGTGAGCAGTGTCAGCTCCCTTGTGAGACTGTCCCTTACCAAGATGCCTACAGAAAGGCATGAATAAGGCTAGTCATGTGCTAAGACCTCTGGCCATTCAATACTTTCTCATTATTTCATTGCTCTCCTCACTCTGTCATCATCTGAGGGCTCTTGTCTTGAGCTGTGATGGGGCTGCTTTCTGGCACACAAATATCCTTTCATTTGGAGCAGCCCGTGACGGGGTCTCTCCAGCATGTGAAAAATTGTGTATAAATAGCGCACAATACACCTCACCCTTGTGATCACTGCAGGGACACAATTAATGAAGAAGCTCATGGTACATAAAGGTGCATTCAGACTGTGGATATCCCAAGCATTTCAAAAAGTGTTCTGTGTTATCTTAGCACCATTGGCATGACTGGTGGGATTTACTTTCTCAGGGTCTTTCCAACAGCACTGTCCCTGGCCCTCCAAATATCCATCAGCCCATTATGAATATCCATCAGCTATTACAAAGGAAAATTTGGATTCAGCAGTGGATTCAGCAGTAATTTTTATGGATGTGGAACAATGAAAGTTGATTAAAAGAATCAGATACAGAAAAAAAGATCAAGATGCATCAACTGTTTCTCTCCTCAGTGACAGCACGTTTGGCATTTGCTTTCTCTGCCCTGTGACCATGTACAGAAGAGGCAGAATAGACCCTCTTTCCTAAAACAGCTGAACCACCATGCACAAGACTTATCAGAGTCAGAATCAGGGCAAGTGCAAATTATTGCACATTGAAAAATATTTCACATTTTATTGTAGGGAGAGGGGTTAGCCTCCCATTGCTTGATGAACCATCAAGTACATCCTGCCAGCAGCTGGAGAGCTAATTACAGCCCCACGCCTACCCCACGGGACCTCATTCCTTTTTCCCAGAAATGGGGGAGAGGTCCCTGCTCATACCAGTCTCCCCATGTAGGAATTGGGCTTGGTTTGTTTTTATGTTCTACACAGACACAAACAGAGAGCTAAGACCTGGGAGTCCATCTGCAAAAAAAAAAAAATCAGAAATGGTCAATGTGCATAAACTCCACTAAAATTTCAGTAGAAGTTTGTTCTGCCTCTTTGTTAGACTCTTTCCAGTTTTGCTTTTAATTGATTTTCTCCCTATTTTTAAAATCATTTGCTGTAGGACAAAGTTAAGGAGAGGGGAACCCCAGTTACACAGGTTTAAGTGGTGCCTCAGCAGCACATTACTTATCAGGTGTGGGAGACACAGGCAAGAGGAAGAAGCAGGTTTTGGAGAAAAAAGGTTTTGAGATATGAGGGTGAAGGGGAATCTGTGAATCCCTTTTGAGGGATCTGAAACAGATAGCTTAGGAAACCAGCAAGTGATGTGGGCAGGGTTCCTTCAGAGGTCCTCACCTTGACAAAAATGTAGCAGGTTTCTACAGAAAGAGAATTGCTGCCCTTTTTAGCCCTGATGACCTCTCAGGGCCCCTCAAGTGCTGGCTCCTGGCATTACGCCATGTTATAAGCACACACATCCCAGTTCATACACTCTCCACTGTGAGGTTTCCATCACTCTGCCATACAAACACCTTGACAGCAGGTTACAGTGTGCAGGGAACCACATATATCAGCATTGCAGATGAAAGAAAATGCAGTGCCCAGATGTGCAAGTATCCTAATTCCTGTGGTATGGCTCACTGACTCTGATCCCAGTGCCTCAGCACAAGGGGTTTGACTGTCAAACAGGGCAGATCCTACTGCCCTGACGGGCAAGCAGGGGCAGAGGCAGTAATGGGCATTGCAGTATGGCAGACAAAATACAGCCTCAGTCAAAAATTAAAAAATTTCCTCCCTGAGAACGAGCCAAGGGCTCTGCTCCCCTTCTTCAATACCATTTGTGGATAGCAATCAGAGATCATGTTTCCTCCCACTGAGAGCAGCCCCAGGTGAGGCGGTGGCTCCAGGGAGAGGCCATAGCACTTCTGCAGACCAGTGAGTCCAACACAGTCATTGCCTCTTTATCACCACCACCAAAGAACTCACCATGCAACCTGCAGAGAAGAATGGGTCCTTCAAGGGGAGAGGAGATCTTCTCTGAGACCTAGTATGCATCCACATCTAATGGAGAGCAGGAACAAGTGATCCCACTTCCCAGTAAGGTCCCAACATTTCTGTTTTCTTCTCTGTTGTGCTCAGTGCAAAGACTAGAGCTCCTGGGAATTCAGGTGGTGATCAGAAAGTGCTGTTTCACATAACCACTTTTCAATACCATCTGCCTGAAATACTGGTGCACTGCATCAGCACAGAGGTTTTTTTGTATCAGGTGACTGACCCTGAGCCCACTGAACATTAGGGATTTTTAATGTTATTGTTCTGCCTCAACAACCTGAGATTGAATTTCTGCACCTCTGTTTCTCTAAATGTTGCCCGTGCTCAGATGCAGAGAGGCCTTTTCCCTTGTGCATTACGCACACTTATAGCCTACGGTGGATGCTGTCAGAGCAGGTTGATAGCAACCCCAGCCTTGCTTTGCCAAGTCTGTGCTTTAGGAATTGGAAATAATTTACTGTTGGCCATAATGGCTATTTCACACCAACACCGGAAGCTCAGATAGAAGCTATTGATAAAATATTCGGTTAGCACTACAGGGAGCTTTCTTTGATGGACCAGCTGTGAGAACATTTGCAAATGTTATACATTGCATGCCTATTAGAAATAGACGCGTTTGCTGAATTTTCAAAGAGCTGGCTTAACAATACAAGTATTACACGGAGAGATGCCAATGTGACACAATTACTGCATCGTTATTTAAGATTTTGAGCACATCAGGTTAAAAGCGTAGGCACTGTTCATCTAAGCATATGAAGGTGGTGAAATCCTATTCACATCACCCACTGCAAGACCTTAAGGCCAGGATATCATCGGATCACCTGGCAGCATCCGACTCTTACATTTCCTCCTGTTCTCATGTTTAGCCCAATCCCTTGTGTTTGCCAGGAAAACAGGCTTCAAGAGAAAAAGAATCCACCATTTCCTTAGTTGTTTGTTACACTGGCTAATCACTCTACTGTGATAAATACGCAGCTTAATTCTGACTTGCGCCTGTCTGCTGTCAGCCACAGGTCTTTGCTCTGTCCTTGCACGGTACCCAGAGATTTCTCTCCAGGGAGATGCTGCTAGAAGATAACCAGGTCACCATACCATGTCCTTTCTGTGAAGAAAACAGTTAGAGCTCTCTGAACCTCGTTGTGCAAATCATCTTCTCCAGTCCTCAAGTCACTTCTGTGTCTCCTTTCTCCAGGGACCAATGGCCCAAGCTGGCTCCACAGGACAATGAAAAAAGAGCTGAGGTTTCTACTCTACAGCCTGTTCCAGCCCTTCTGCCCTTCAGGGCAATCTCACCATCCCCACATCCTGGAGCATGACTGCAGTGTCTCCAGAAGGTGACAGCCCATCTGGCACGAGTGACCTCTGCTTCTCTCAGAATCTGGAATGAGGTGTTCAAATGCACACTGGTTTGCTGGTCTGCTAAGGAACCCAGGTCACTGTTATTATATTAACTACCTCTTGTCTAGTCCCACATTCGTTTCTCGAACCAAAAAGATGCTTTGAATGTCACAGACCAAATGGATTAAGGCATTGGTGTTACAGCTTTAAAAATATTTCCAGAAGAGATTCCCATGCCATTCACTTTTTCCCTCTATCTCCCCTTGGCACTACCTTTCATCAACTCTCTTTCTCTTACAGCCTCAGATCTTTCCTGCAAGAAGAGAGTAAGAAAAAGTGAAGGGTGAGAAATGCTGGGGATACACATCATCCACCTGTGTGGTAGATCTCCTGAGATCCAGGTATGTCCCTGCTGCTAGCTATAGGATCTAAAATTTTAAAAGCAATAGGTGCCTCATAGCCTCTAACTCAAATAGAAATTGGGTCTGTGTAGCAAGGCTGGAAGTAGATGATGGCTGATCAATGGAGCCTTTGGAATCAGTTCCTCTGGGTTTCCATCTCTCCACGATGGATGGCCATCCTTCCATGTATGATGGATACCCTCCTCTCCATCCATCTGTGATGGATGTCCATGACAGATGCAGGTGACATGTACACACAGTAGCACAGAAAGACCTGGGACACCACGTAGTCACACTCAGCCTGGGTTCGAGGAGCCAGTGGGTCAGTATGACCATGGCCAAACAGCTGGCTGCACCCGCGCTGCCACAGGTCTCCTGCTGCGTTCCTCCGTGCACACAGGCATGCTCTGTTGGAGGTGCGAGAGAGAGTGTCCTTTCAGCCCTTCTGCTTCAAAGTGGAGGGATGTTTTTCTGTGAGGCTGCCACGGGGATTTTTAAACAGGCTTCCCATTCATACAGAGGTCAATTAATGTAGGCACCTTTGGTGGTATTTTCAGAAGACCTCAGATACCAGACGGCTTTGAAATGCTGCCTGCAATCACAGAGCTGTGCTCTGTGAATACCTGGACCCACATAGCAGCACTAAATGCCAACTAGCCTCAGGTTTTGACAAACACTCATTTTGCTCTACTCTGCATATACCGCCACCCCACGAGAAAGAAGGGTTGGTGTAATTAGGGTCGCCTAATTTGCTGGTTGCTGTATTATCCATATGCAGAACTTCCAGGCTGTTTTCTTCTCACAGCCATAGTGGTGAAAGATCAACTCTGTGCAAGAGAGCGGCGGTAGCTGGGAGAGACAAGGAGACACTGTGATGTTAAAACAATTTTTTTCTCACAGCCCAACCCCATTCCTCTGTCCTTTGAAACATCCTTGCTCTGAGTGCCAAAGAGATAGCATCAGAAAAAACAACTGTCACTTGAATCTCCCGGAGAAAAAGGCCAAACCTCCCGTGCCCTCTGTAGAGTTTACATAGTGTGTGGGGGAAAGAAACCCAAAACATCACTTGACTTGGCAGGTCTGCTCCTGGGAACCCAGAAGGACGTTTGACCTTCTCCAGACAAGCACGGCAGTCGCCCTGCGCTTCCAGCAAAAACCTCCACAGTTCTGGGAAGTTTGGGGAAGGATTCGGAGGAGGCACTGAGCTTTCTCGACCAGGAAAAAGGAGGACAGACCAAACAGTTCCCTCCAGAGAAACGTGGATGGGGAGAAAAGAAAAAAAAAAACACCACCTTTCCCACACTGAGACTAACCCCTGCTATTGGTGTTTCTAGACAACAACTTTTTGGTGCAATGTTCTTGGTAGTGCTTTGTCAGGAAAACAAGGAAGAGCAGCTGAAACATTAACACTTCCCTCTCTAAGCTGATCAGACAGTCCGCAGCACAGACAGGAGCTGCATTTCCTCTTGCAGTTCTAAGCCCTTGGAAAATACTCCCTGTGCAGATTGGGTACCAGCTATCAGGATGCTGAATGAAAGGGACATTTAGCATGAGCTCAGACATGGGACAAATGATGCTAATGATAAATCCATCCCTTGACGCTGGACGGACACGGATGTCCACAGCTAAAATAAACAAATGGTCCAGGCAAGCTGACAGGCTTGTTTAGATTCTGCTTGGGATAAATGGCAGTGCCCTTTGATCCCGTGATGTTTTTGGCGCCTGTGTTGCTGTCTAGCAGCAGGGTATATTTTTCTATCCCAAGGAGCAAGTGGATGCAGCTGCCTATAGCTGATTTATAGTAGGAAGTGATTCACAGGAAATCAAAGCTTCTCACACAGTAAAAATTGCTGTCTTTTCACCTCCACCATCAGTGCAATGATTAGAGCTCTGGGGACTTTGGTTGGGAAGATCAGCAAAGTGTTTTGTGCTTAGCATAAATCACTTTCTGCCATGACTCACAAAGGATGCTCACAGCGGGCTGCACCTGTCTGTACATCCTGATGCACGGGCATTGACAGCATTTGCATTCAGTCGCATTCCAGGGATATGAAATTCACATTTCTGTCCTCTCTGCAGCAATGCAAGGCAGGTTCTGGATTTTGATTTCCTCTATTAATCATGTCATTGCTTGCGATCTGGGTCTCCTGCATAACTTGTAGCTCAGAATGGGTGTGAGTGCTGCAGGGGGCTTGTCCCTGGCCATATACTCCCACGAGCTACAGCAGGCAAGAATGTCTTTTATCAAATGTCTGAAGCATGTAGCAAAATGAGGGCTACACTCGGGAATATGAGACCCTACCAAAGTATGCTTATGACTAATAATGGCTCTGGATTACCAGACATGTGATTTAGGAGCTGGTTACTGCTTGCAGTTTCTGATAACTACTCACATCAGTCTCAGAAGCCAACGAAGCACTTGTTTATTACTGCAAAAACTTGAGACCCTGCGGGACATCCGGAAAATATCTCTGTGCTTCTAAGGGAAGATTTGGCTCCTGTTGCATCCACTCTGAGTGCAAAGCTGAGTCAAATGAGGAGGATTTGCCATCAGCATAATCAGAAACACGGTGAAAGGGAAGGATGGGATTAAGACTTGGCCGCTGGCAAGCATATGTCACTTCAATTAATTGTGAAGAAATTTCTATGCTCAAGGTAGTGATAAAAATCAAATAAAAGAAGTGTGAAAAGTCAGCTATGGAGCACGCGCCTGGCTACTTAAATATAAAGGGGTGTGTACATAAACACACAAGTCCATGCTGAATGTTTATTTATTAACACAAATAAAGGTCCTAGCATTATCTGTTGAGCATCAAGACTCCCACTCAAGACATTAGAAAATCCAGCTGTAGCCCCCCGGCTCCTCCTTACCTCCCCAACATCAAGTTCCCAGGGTGAGTTTTCAGCCAGTTTGACATCTCCACAGTCAGCATTACTCTGTATTAACCCGTGCCCTCACCTGGCTCACATCTCCCCAGCATCCCCCAAGCACAGCAGCAGATCTACTTCTCTCAAATCTTTCTGGGTTTTCCTCTCTGTTTTGTCCCCCAGGCACAGGATGCCCCTGGGGCAGGTAGCTAAAACCTGGAAAGAAGCTCTGTTTTCAGTGGCATT
>NW_009648451.1:499946-534435 GCF_000708025.1 Charadrius vociferus
GAAAAATGCCTTCTAGGTAGAATGCTGAAGCCCTAGGCTAGTTTGGGCCCATAGGAGACACCAAAGGAGGGACTTGGAGCAGCTGGCAGAAATCAATGCTCTCTTATCATGAAGAGAAAGGTAGGGTAGGGAACAAGTATGTCACCTGTAAATGCACCCTTATGGGAATGGGACCGCATGCAGAGGCATTGGGTAAGGAGCATTTATAACCACATCCCTGGCACGGCCTTGACACCACCGAGATGTAGAAACTTCACCCAGCTGGTAAAGCCGGCACACAGATTTCATTTTGCAGATCGAGCTTAAGCAAAATCCCAGCCAGCAGGAGCTAGAGCAAGACCACAGCAGTTACAAAACAGCAAACACGGTCCAGTAACACCAGTTGCATGGGCAGACTGGGGCATGCATTGGTCCCTCACCATTAGTGCAGACCCCAAAAGGCATCCTGTAGATTTGGAGGGGAAATCCAGTGGTACAAATGCAGGGAAAGAGAAGTGGTTTGTTTGGTCTTTTTGCAGAGAAGGCGGGATCTATTCCTACCTGAAGGCAGCCGAGACTGTGGGAAGCACCAAGAAGTACAATGTGCTCCATCTTTCCTCTAAGCACTTAGTGGCTTGCTGTAATCAAGGCAGCAAGTCTCTCTCTCTTTTATTTTTGAAACCACTTTCTTTGTAGCGGATATTTGGTCTGGGAAAACTTTTTTGGTAATCATTGCAATAAGTTACATTTATTGGCAGCAGTAGGAAAGATTCAAAACAACTCAGCAAACCAGGATTATTTCTCCAGCTCAATAATGACAGGGATTTGAGAAACCTTGCCCCTGTGCTTTTTCTTTCATCAACACGAGACCAAAGGTCTTTCAGCCTGGGATAGTTCCAGAAAAGAAAATTGCAGCAGTGAGACTTTTTTATGTCTTGCAAGAATTGCCTGTGCAAAGATATGCTTACCCTTTTCCACTGAGAAGCCTTCCTATTCAAGGTGGTTAACCGTAGGTCTTTCCTCTGGAAAACCTGCTTGGTCTTTTTCTCCCTGATCCGTTTCCCTCCCACTGGCAATATTGTCTTTCAAAACATACTGTATGTTTATTTGATCTTCCTTTATTTTAACTGGAGATTTGATTTCTTTCCTGATTGGGTGGGATGCATTTAATTAACAACAACAACAACAACAACAAAAAATCCTCATTCCCCCTCATGACTTTGTAAACAATGCTGTAGTGGTAGGTAGATACAGGCATCCTGTTTTTCCCTCTCCATATCTGATTAGACCAAAGAAGCAGAGGATAATGATGTCTTTAGGGTAGAAAAAAAATATGGATTTTTTTTCTAGACCAACACATATTCTCCTCTGAAATATATGGCAACGTTGCCAGCATGAGGCTAGGATGGGGATAGGAAATGAACAATCAGCCGCTCTTCCAGGGCTCTTCTGGCTTTGTTCTGATCAACAGATCTGGGTCCCTTTAGCCTCTTCGGCATAGCTCCAAAATTAAAGAGAACAGAACAACTGCAAAACATAGCCCTGAGACTCCATCCAGTTCTCACAAACACACAGAAGTACATGTATTTACTGAGCAACAATTCAAGCACTCTAATTGTATTTTATAGCTCTCTTCCATGCCAGTCCTGAAGTACACAGTCAGACAGTGCTTAGCCTTTACAGGGAGACCTTTCTAGAATCTTCTCAAGACACAACAGGTGGGATGTCATCTGAGATTAGATGGACTAAATTTAGGTGTCTACATGTGAGCTAGGTGTCTAAACTCCTGTTGTCACATCTTAAATACTAAAAAAAAATCACCTGGATTTGTTATAGACCAACAAATATTAAAATATAAGGTAACATTGCCAAGTAAGACAAGGATGAGGACAGCAAATCAGCAATCAGCATCTCCAAGCGGTGGAAAAGCATCAAGATAGACATCAAGAATTAAAACCAATTCAAGAGACGATACCTAAGAATAACCAGAGACTGTTGAGCCAAAAAGATTTTATCTACTTTTTTGAGAGGTTTTAATTCACATTGCAAAAAAAAACCCCTCCAACGTTTGGGATATTGTAAGAAACCTTGTATTCCAGCCATAAACCCTTCTGCTGTACCTAAGAGACACGACTCTTGAAGAGGTTAAGTTCTTGGTAAGTAAAGTTCTTAGCAAGCAATCTTTTCCCACTGAGTTGGCCTCTTCAAGTTTCTATTTGTGCTGCTAATGAGGTTCCCACAATCTCCAGGAAGCTGGTCTGAGTTCTAATTAAACAAGACTTGAGGAATTATTCTGCCAAAGTAAGCTCTGGATCTGCCCACCCCATTGACTGAGTCATGCAGCCTGGATACATGCAGGCTGGAAATGTAAATCATATATTGACATGGAGAGTTATACTCTCCAGTCAGGGTGCTTTCTACAGCTGCAGCATTTATTAAACCTTTGCCGTCATCCAAAACCAACACTCATAACTTGAACAGTCCCCAAGGCTAGAGAGTCTTCCAGGACTCTTCTGGCCATGTTCTGATCAGGAGATTTGGGTTCCTCTGACCTCTTGAACATGGTCCCAGGCATTAAGAAACAGGACCCTGGAAACTACAGCTCTGGGACTTCATCCAGTCCTTTACATAAAATACACATGCACACACATTTACTGGTATGAGAACATCCCCACGGAGCTGCAGTATTTCAGAAACAGCCATGGCACAGACACGAGGACTACAAATGCCAGCTTGGCCTTAGGCGCAACGTGTCTCCATGGACTTCCCAATTATTTTTAATATTTATTATATGTATTTACTTATTATCTAAACCATTTTAATTGGTGAGTTCCAAAATGCTTTCATGCACTCCAAATCAAAATGCCAATCTATCCATTCAATGGAAGTCACAACCATGTCCTCCCAATGACTGTCAGTGTAAGAAAATAGGCTGATTGAAAAACACAAAACCAGCTTCTGTTCCACTCCCATAAGAAACAGTTTTTCATAGCGTTTTATGCCAGGTCCTGATAAGGGCCAGCAAAGAGCAGAGAGTGAAGCAGCTCTCCAAGGAGACAGACATGTAGCAGAGACACGATTACTGTCTGTTCATCTCAGGCCAATACAAACCACCCAGTCTGTGAGCACTCAGGAATGTCACAATGTCTGCAGACTCTGACCAGACAATGAAGGTTTTCCAGCCAGTTCTGTGAGAGAACGCCATGGTCCCCAACCTCTCCATCCAGACTGAGGAGGAGCAATCTTCACACAGACTTCACGACATAAAGGAAACAGCCTATGTATCTATATTAAAGGGAGGTGGTTTTGCTAAGGCCAACCAAGACCAGTGATGGTGGAAAATAAGTTCAATTCCCTAATTACACCCTTTCATGGAGGAAACCACTTGGCCATGCCCATGTTACGTGGCTGGAAACATGTTCACCCCAGCTGGGGCTGACACAGGGGAACAAAGGAGAAACTTCACGTTATCTCTTCTTTCCTCTATTCTAAACTTAGAAAGTCAGTGTCTGGCCCAGGCCTCTAGCTCTTTACCTGGACTGAGCTCACCAGGTTTACCTGCTGTAGGTGAACCTGCTCTGGCAGGAGGGTTGGACTAGATGATCTCCAGAGGTCCCTTCCAACCCTGCCCATTCTGTGGTTTTGTGAGGTGATGACTTCCACACGTTTATGGTTCCAGCCTGCACACCTGGGCACTGGGAGATGGGAGGAGGAAGCGACTGGTGCACACACTGAGGTCTCAACCCCACATGGAAAGACGCTGTTATAAGCACCTAAGAGCAAGGACTGCCTGCCAGGCACAGGCAGAAAGGCTGAGCCAGCCCTTGATGTCAAAACAGACTTCACATTCAAATGGAGTCTTCATGCCTGTAGCTTTGACTTGGTCTGCCTACACCATTGTGTGCAATGGGTAACATGGGACAAGACTGCCCAGTGAAGGGGGGTGCCAGATGGCCTGTGCTTGTGTAGGACTGTGTGAGCTGATTGTACAGCAGGTCCCACAGGATCAGACCATTAGGGGCCGTATATACTGCAATAAAACTGTGGAAATGTTCTTTTCCCCAGTGAAATATTTGAAGGCGTTTTGTTGATAAAGCAGTGTTATCATGGGAGCTGAATGCCTGAGAGGAAATATTAACAGTATATATGGTCAGATAAGCAGGAAGGCACAAGCGAGGAGCTGCTGCACTACACAGCTCGCTGCTTGCTCCTGCTGCACATCAAAGCAGCTGCGTGGAGAGGGACCAGAGAAAGAAATGTAAGGAATTGGTAGCAAGTGTTAGCAAGACTCAGCTCTGGAAATATCCTGCCTGATAAGGGCAGCAACTGGGGTACGAAGAGGCACAAGGCTGAGCATGAAGAAAGGCAGGCTGTTCAACCCAGTCGCTCCACAGCCTTCGTAGTCCCAATCAAGGACCCACTGGCATCGGTGGATGGACTCCCATCGACTTGGTCGGCGCTTGAATTGGGCCCTTTAGGAACCAAGACAAAAGACCAAGCGTCAGACTTTAATTGATGACTCATTCATCACCGCAGCCCAAACTCCTCTTGACAAGTAGAGGGAAAAACCCACAAATTAAGTGACCATCGCCTGCCTTTTCCTTTCTTGCCGATTGTAAAGGAGAACTTTTGACCTTTCTGCCTCATACATCATGGCTTGGCAGGAGCTGGTTGCTCACCCCGGCTGAACTGTGCCATGCATGTAGCCCCATACAAGAGGTGCCTTTCACGTGCTAAATGATCCTTCCCCCCCTCCTCCTTTGCTCTACTGCAACAATATAGAGAGGGACAATGGCACAGCTCCATGGCAGAAAGAGGAGGCTCTCATTAGCAGCCTCTCGTTAGGGATGAAAGATCAGCTGGATCATCCCACTGTCATTTTTGTTCTGTACTGATTTCCAGAAGAGGCTGGTAGGAAGCATAAGCCTTATCCTGATGGATTTTTTCCCTCAAAGCAAGCTCACCAGTGGCAAACCAGTGCATGGTTAGAGTGCTGGCAGTGGGGCTTGGGGACAATAAAAGACCACATGGGACTGGGCATTGCCTGAGGAGCCAGCAGCGCCCTGCAGACAGGATGGAAACCTGAAGAGTCCTTCAGGGACTTGAGGCAGGCTTTGAAACCCTTAAGCTTGCCCTGCATTAGCGGGGTCAATTGCACGCCAGGCAGAGCGGCTGGGGTAAGCCCCCTGCAAAGCCCCCCAGCGGCACAAAGGACAGCAATGCCTGTGTAATGGTGTTTGGGCTGCAGAGCCGGCTGCGTGCCTTTGAGATGCATACGTGGAGGCAGGGCTTCTTGGCACAAAAATGGGCTCTTCTCCCAGAAGTGTCCATGCCTAAGACAACACTGCACTGTCATTAATTGAAGAAGACGGCATGAGTGCTTTGAAAGCCACTGAAACAGATACGATGACACAAGGAGCTGTCAAGGGAAGCCTACCAGGGAAGGCAAAAACATGCAGCCAGCTGACTGCAAAATAAGGCATTTGCTGTAAAATCCTTCCTACAGCCCTGTGCCAAAATATTGTCCAAAGGCAGCATTTCTTGTATCAACCACGTGCCCCATTGCCCCACAAGCAGCAGAAAAAATGTTAAACAGAGGCCACCAGTCATGTGTAGTTATTGTGCCGAGAAAGCTTTGCCTGGTTTGAATTCAGAGATGAACTGCTGGAGGAACAAACCCCATTACAAAAAAAAAAACAAAAAAAAAAAAAAAAAAACACCAAAACAACGCAGATTTAACCCAGAATCACAGAACGCTAGGAGTTGGAAGGGATCTCTGGAGACCATCTAGTCCAACCCCCCTGCCAAAGCAGGTTCACCTAGAGCAGGTTGGATAGGAATGCATCCAGGCAGGTTTTGAATATCCCCAGAGAAGGAAACTCCACAACCTCTCTGGGCAGCCTGTTGCTCTGTCACCTTCAAAGTAAAGAAGTTTTCCTCATGTTCAGACAGAATTTCCTGTGTTCCAGTTTGTGCCCATTGCCTCTTGTCCTGTCACCAGATACCACTGAAGAGAGTCTGGCCTTAACACCCGCCCTTTAGATATTTATAAGCATTGATGAGATCCCCTCTCAGTCTTCTCTTCTCCATCTTAAACAGATCCAGGTCTCTCAGCCTTTCCTCATAAGAGAGATGCTCCAGGCCTCTGGTCATCTTTCTAGTCCTCCGCTGGACTCTTGCCAGTAGTTCCTTGTCTTTCTTGAACCAGGGAGCCCAGAAATGGACACAGTATGCCAGATATGGCCTCACCAGGGAAGAGTAGAGGGGGAGTACAACCTCCCTCAACCTGCTGGCCATGATCTTTTTAATGTACCCCAGGATACCATTGGCCTTCTTGGCCACATGGGCACATTGCTGGCTCATGGTCAACTTGTTGTCCACTAGGACTCCCAGGTCCTTCTCCACAGAGCTGCTTTCCTTCAGGTCAACCCCTAACCTGCACTGGTGCATGGGGTTACACAACCGTGTAGTTACCACTACATCATCATGGTGCCTTGGTGTGGTTCAGAGACTGTTTTTCAGACAAAGAGTGAAATGTGACAGAAGAAAAAGGTACCAGTGATGCTGAAAAGGCATCTTAAGCTTTGCTACAGGATGCGTGTTGCAGCTCTCAAAGACAGCCCAGCACCCTGGGCCACACACCCACCTTAGAGTCTGGAGCTCACGATAGGCCCTTGCTCTCAAAAAGGTCACAGCTGATCATCTCTCCTGCACAGAAAAATAATCGACCACCGAATGCTGCATGTGAGCAGACACCCTGGGCCATTTTCTCCTGACAGGCCATTTCCCAAATTGGGAGGCGCTGTGTTACATTGTGAGCATGAAGTATCTGCTCCCCAAGTGAAAGTCCCTGTCAGATCTGTTCATGCATTTATTTAGTGGTCTGAGGGAAGTGCCCCTGTCAGTGCCCAGTTCTTCACCCTTTCTCAGGGACAACAGCCTTGCCATGCCTTGGGAGTTCTTGGGAGTCATTTCACTTCTGCTGCAAGGGCTGTGATGATAGTGCTGTGATGATGATCTCAGATCATCTCCAAATTGATCTTCACCCCATGAGCTAGGTTTTTATTGTTGCAACTGAAAGCAAATGTTGCTTAAAAGACAGCGTTTGCCGCCTTACAGACCAATGAAACAGTGCCAAAATTTAATCCGCTTGCTTGGTCTTTTAGCTTGAAATCATTCCGCTTTGTACCTCAGCTTGCTCTGTACCTATACATTTGGGAACCAAAGCCTGAAAACACAAAGAAAGCAAAATAAAATGATCCTCTGCAGAACTTGATGTCCAAGCAAACATCCTGCTCCTGCCAGCTCACCTTGGCCCTACTTGGCCAGACCTGCAGGAGCACATGGCACGGCTGCTGCTTCCTAACACTGCTCCACTGTCCGCTCCGCCGGCAAGAGCCAGCCTTGCTTTTGAGCTGTGGTATTCATTTAACATGCTGTCACTTTCCCAGGAATACACGTCTCTTTGCAGCCTCCTCAGAGGTCTTCGCAGCCTGTGGAGGGATGAAGCAGACCACCGCATGGAAAGGATGTAATCCCCATTTTTATGTCCTTCCCTGCAGCTGTGGACAGTTGCTTGCATGCTTTATGCCCTGTGCTTTCCCAAAACAAGCACTTCAGGCACCAGTTCGGGCTAAACACAGTGGGGAAGGGTAAAGCATCCCTGACCACGGTGAGGAACTTCAAGATTGCTGGATTTCCTCTCCAGCTTCACCTGCATAAAAAGGCAGCGTGCTCTGAGCAGCAGCTCATCTGATGCTCCTAACCAGACTGGCTGGGATGGGAGATGCAGTATCACAGCAGGGAAATGAAGGGAGTTGCTGGGAGGGGGAGCCCACAGGCACCCCAGCCCTTCCCTGGGGGAGGCTACTGCTCTCACAACCGCCTGGGTCCATAAAAGAGCTTTGCTGGTTCTTAATTTTCTAATTGATGAAGTTTGGCTTCTGTCTGCAGCCCTGCAATGTCACAGCACCCAAGTCAGGCTCTATCCTATGGCACAGCACAAGGGACCGCTTCCACTGCCACCAGGGCTCTATGTGTCCCTGCAAGAGGTCTGAATGCCTCCACCAAGGCACTGACCCATGTGGCCGAAATCAGTGTAAAACACAGTTTTCAACAAGATGACGATGACTCCAAACGCATCTCCGAGGCTGCTTCTTTCAGTACGACTTTCCTCCTAGCCCTCTTTCTCAGCCCTCTTCCTTCAGATTTTGAAACCCAACAGGTCTCCAGCCGAAACCTGCCCTGCTCAACAGGCACCTGCTAAACACCACAGCCAAATCCCGCACCTTCCCCGTCCAGACCTGCTGGGTTAACCCACAGCTCCACATTTCTAAATACAGCCCAGACCACCAGCACCCATCAGCGTGCTCCACTGCCAGGTGAGAAGCGCTGGCAGTACCGCTCTCTGCTGCAGGGTAAATACCAGTCCTTAAACCGTGAGTGACTCACACAGCAAAATCTGACTGTCTATGCAATGCTTTTCACAAGCACTTCCACTGGAGCTAACGCAGAAAGAAGTTAATAAGCAAAGCAAATCCAGTTGCTGGCAAATATAAATTAAACACGTTTTAGTCTCAGTCATATGTCACACTTATGAGACACTTGCATCATATGTCAAACTTATGAGACACTTGCATCGGGAATTTTGACTGGTCAATGTCAAATTCCTTTTTAAGGCCTGTAGGGAACAGTAGTATCAGAGAAGATGAAAAATGTCGGAAGAAATCAAATTGCCTGCAACTAGATTTTGGCTAAGTGAAAAAAAGAACCTGTGGACCAATCTCCTCAACTGGAAAATCAGACCAGAACCTGCTGACAAACCCCCTCACTTCTGAGATGTTCAAAACCCATGGTCAGACCTAGGTCCCTATCTCACAGGGTGAGGTGTGACGCTCAGGTGACGGTGTGTTTGAAGGCGAGGAGCCATGCAGAGCTGACAGCACTGTCAGAGCATCACCCCCGGCACTGCCGCAGCTTCGCTGCCAGCAGCTGCCCGGCTCCCTGTGGGATCACACCTTCCAGGCTGCAGCGTTGGAGCTGAAGATGAAAGAGCCGAGCTTGCAGCTGGGCAGTGAGGTTTGTACAAACATTCAGTGCCCTCTTCAGAGGGGCCATTTCATCCCCCAATTTGACAAATGTGTAAAGGGAGAACCTGGGATGCTGCTTTCCAGCTGAAACCACCTTTTTCAAAGCTGGGGCTGCTGGGCTGAACTTGTATCAATCACTCGATAACAGTGGTGTATGCAGGCTATAAAGATCCAGGAAGGGCAAATCCCTGGTCTGCAGCAGATCTGTGTCCTGAAAACTGATACAATCCTGAATGAAACAAAGGAAAGAAGCGGAAGAAGAGCTGGTGAAAGAAGATGAAGAAATCTGAAAAAGCTGAGGGCTTGAGGGATCAGGGGAGAAACGTTTCTCATGGTATGCAGAAAAGAACATTGAGCAGAGAAATGGCTGCTGGGATCCCCTAAGCTTCATGCAAATAATTGTTCCCATCATCTTCTAGCAAGGGACTTGGGGATGTGGGAGAAAATTAAACAGTGGTGACACTGGGGACAGCGTGCAGGGACAGTGGAGCTATTTCCACTGAGGGGAGTTCAGCCCTCAGTTCTTATTAAGGGGGCAAGAATCACTGGGTTTATGGGATCAGAAAGATGCATGAAAATTTTCACACACCTCCTTAAAAAGAATTGCCCAAGGAGTTCTGCCCAGTACCTTCATGTCTGTGGACAAGTCGTTTCTGCAGGGGAAAAATAAAAATAAAAATAATAAAAATAAAAATAAAATCCTGCATTATAGAGTTCAGGTCCCTCTTTTGGAGCATTGCCAGGGGTTAGATGTTACCAGCAGCTCACCACCATGATCAAGAGAAGCAGCTTCCAGCATTGATTTTTGAAGGCCTGGAAGGTATTTGATACCTTGTTGGATACTCCCCCCGCCCCGGGCCCCACGCTCCTTGAAAGAGAAACATCTGTTCCCTCGGGACTTTCACTCCATGTCATATGGCCACCACTAAGTGCCTGTCCCCAGGCACAGCGAGGGACCCGCCACTGATAAAAAGGAGAAGGGGGCTGGGAGCCCAGCTGGGGGCAGAGAGCCCTCCTGACCACGGGGACCCAGGCAAGATGAAAGGCGTGTGTATTTTCCCAGGTGATCCCAATAGCATCTCAAAGCCCTGGCTTTCTCACTCTGGCTTTAGCCCCAAAACAAACAAACTCGTGCCAATTTGAGTATGCCGAGGGCTGACTGATTTGAGCCTCTTGTTGTGTTTTCACAGTCAGCAGCCGACTGGAATTCAAAGGAGAAGGAAAAAGAAAATAATAATAGGAGATTGATAAGATTCCCCAACCCTTTCTGGAAGACATGGGGCTTAAGTCCCAGCCAGGCTGTGCAAAAAGCGGGGCCAGAGAAGCCGGGGCTGTTCCAGCACGAGAATATCAAAGCGAAAAACGAGGGGAGTAGTCCCAGCAGGGATCAGCGAGATAGCGGCTTGCTTTCTTTTTACTCCTGCTGCACCAGATAAGGGCACATTTTGGGGACATTTAGACCCCCGGGGATGGAGCACCATCCAGCAACCCACCAAAGCCAGCAGCACAGCTTCCAGGGCTCTACAGACAAGCCTCAAACGTCTCAGGTCAGGAGGATTTTCCCATGGGAGCACGTTGGTTCCTGTGTATCCATGCTGGTATTTCTTCAGCTTGCTCAGAGAGCGCTGGGTGCTCTCAGGCTTGCAGATGCAGCTGGAGAAAAAGGGACGTGGGGACACTTGCTCTGCCATTCCCAGCTACACAGGTGGAAGACCGTGTCCGTGTGCGATTGCTCCAGGAGCTGCTCCCTACACAGCTCACAGCCCCAGTCTTTTCCCATCACGTGAAATGAAATCCAGCAGCTTCCCCAAGCTGCCAGGCAGCTCAGGGTCAGTGCTTCTGCTTCACACCTAAGGAAAGGCGCCCAAAAACTTATCTCCTCACCCTCACTGCCCTGCAGTTGTACAATCTGAGCAAAATAAAGGTTTCTCCAGCAAACCTCTCTCCAATCGCAACCTTCAGGAGTAGGAGCAAAGTGGGATTAAGCAGGAGAGAGTGGCCGCATGCTGCACGCCAGGTCTGCGCGCCAGGCAGGGTGCTTGGAGGCAACATCGCTCTGACACCCACCGGGTGCCTCCCAGAGAGGAGAGGAGACCTCCAAGGCCACCAGAGACAGACAGACAGGAAAGGCACAAGGAGCTGGGGAGCAAAGAGACAAGCTGTCTCTTTGACAAGGAGGGGAAAACTTTGATGAGCAAGAAGCAAAGGACCAAGTCTCCTTGCCGATTGGAAACGCCTGGCAGCCAGGAGGGGAAGAGCGCAGAAGCAAAGACAGGCTGGCAAGACGAGGATATAATTAACAGGGTATCACTTCCCCTAATAAGAGCGTGCTGGGATAGCAGCACGTTGGCTCCTTGCTGACCTGCATAAGCTTCCTGGGCGCTTTGAAGTCGGCTGCCTGCCGGGGCTGGGACACACACAAACACACCCGCTGCATTTCCCAGCCCGGCGGTGGCACACGCCGTGCTGGCTGAAGAGCTGAGGGGATAACGAAGCGTTATGATTAGTCCCTGGAAATCCCTGTGTGTGTTTTGGCTGATGGCAGCCACTCTGATAAAATGTAAAGAAGGGGACCCGCTGGGCAAATGCGCTCTTACCGTCTCCTGCCCTGGCTGCAAAGTGAATCAGCCTCGGCAGCATCTCTGAGGCTGGGAATTTCTGCTTGTGTCCTTGCCAGTCGCCGTCTTGCGTTGTCAGACCCATTTTTGGCAGGGAGAGGGATTCAGTGTGTATCTTAAATCTCTGAGTCCTGGAGTTACATGATTTGTTAAGAGAAGCACATTGTTGGAAAGAAAATCAGAAAACTTGAACCAAATCTACCTCAGAGGTCTAAAAACAAAGGGGAGTAAAAAGGTCCCATGTTAAGCAAAAATCTTGTGTGACTCTTAAGCTCACCTTTGTTATCGTGGGATGCTGTAGGGCTGCAATCCCACCCACAGGACGGATACTGTAGGTGTCCATGCGGCTGTGCAGCCTCTCGACATTCAGACTGTGGCTGTGTCCACACAAGCTGTTTGCAAATCTGGGTCCTGGAGACCTGCGAGCTCCTTACAGGGGTGGCTGAGAATCACCCAGCTCTGCTACAAATAGGAAGGCAAATAGGGCATTGAAGCTGTGGTCTCACATGTGGTGGCAGGGCTGCTTCAGCTGAGTCCCCCCCATCCCCTGCCCACCAGCTCTGCCCACTGCAGGGCTTCTGGTCATGCAGCTCTGCTCAGGGAATGGATGTGGTTTGGGGGGAAAGTCTCATTTAGGAGAAAACAAAAGACAAAAAGAGGTGTTTTGTCACCTGGATGATTTCCACAGTCAACTAGCATGACAAAAAAGGCAGAAGTGAGCAGCTGGAAAGACGATCTATAAGAGAGTGTTAATATAGTTGTGAAACCACAGCCTAGGGGGACACGTCCCTTCATCACAATTCATTGCCCATCAGGAACTGGGGACATTTCTCCCGCTCAGCACCAGTGACATTTCTGACATGTCCTTACAAGGAAGCCTGTCCCCTGCATCAGTCTGCACAGAGACAGTCGGGGACCGGGGACACATGCCACCCACAGCAAAGAAGCATGTTTCGGATCATGCCCTATTAAAAGATCAGCAGTACAACACAGAAAACAATTAAAAAATGGCAGTGACGGATGAGTTCATTCCACCCTGTCTGGAAACGCTGCTCGGCCTTCCCAGGGCCAACCTCTGCCCTGGGGACCCGGCCTCCAGTCTGCAACCCGCTTCCAGGGGGGAGCCCCCCTCCTGCCAGCGGGATCCTATTGTGCTCCTTTGTACATCCTACAAACCCTGCTTGGGGTTGTAAGTCTGTGTTTGGGAGTCACTGGCCTGAGCTTGCAAGCACAGGGCAGACTTGCTTTGACTTTATTCAAAAGGAACACAAATATGGTCTGCAAATGTAGCCATCTAGGAAAGGATCCACTTTTGTTTCCTAAAAATTAGCATCCTCCAGCATCCGGTCTAATAGCAAGCGTTATTCTGCATTTTGAGCCAGCACAAATCTAATAGTTTACAACAAAATAATTCATCTCCCTTACCCTGCCCAATAACTACGCCCAATATGTCATTTCAGTGTCAAACTTGCCAGAGTCATTACCCTCCCCAGCATCAGACTCCACGGCGACGTGCAGGGTAGCCTGAGCCAGAGACTCCTGCCACAGTCAGCAAACGAGCGTGTTTTACATTAGGCACATTAAGAGGAACAGTCCTATTGCAAGGAATATTAAATTAAAGGAAAAAAGCAAGGAGAAAGATTCAACCCTGGTTATACACAGAGGAACACAGGACCAGCCCTAGATTTAAAGCATGTGGAAGCACATTGTAATTTCCTCGGTCTATTTGAGCTGTCTAAAGTTACAGATGCAGTTACGGTTGTGTTCCGTAACTCCAGGGACAGATGGCAAATTCACTCTTATGTTACCTCCTCTGCTTCTCAGGTCAGTCATGTTATGCCATAAAGTCCTTTACCCCATGACTCTAAAAAGGGAAATCCTCTGTGGTCCTACAGTAGCAGCACGGCCTTGCTGAAGAACTGTTTGTGTGTGTGTGTGAGTGTGCACTTGTATGTGTAGGTGTTATCTGACACATCTGCCAGCACAGCAGCCCAGGCCTGCAGGGTTTCTTGCCTATAGCACAGCACCAGTGTTGCAAACCTTGTGCTCAGACCCCAATAAATCAGCAAACCTGTCCTGTCTCCTCACCTGGGCAGACTCCAGCTGCATCACAGCCACTCGCCTTCCCCAGTTATTCCCCCCAATCCTTGCAGACCTTTCACGAGGAGGCACACACATTTTTTTCCTTCCCTCCAGGCCTTTCCCACCTCCTGTCAGCCTGTAATACTTGGAAAAAAATATGAGATTCCCCAGCCGGGATTTATTAATACCAATACAAAATGCAAAACCACCTACACTTCTGCATCATTGTCTTGCCACATGGGATGGCTCAGCCACAAGCAACGCTCAGGGCTTGTGCAGAGTATCTCATGGGGTGCGGGGCAAGACCTCTCACTGCAATGAAGCAAACCAAAAAGCTGAAGGTAACACTAGGGAAAAAGAGGCGAGAAAGATTTTTCAGGGTGTTGCAAAACAGAGCCCATGAAAAGACCAGAGACACCAGCAGGAAAACCTGTATGAGAGATACCACTTACCACATCTGGCATGTGGATTTCCAGGTGAAAATTTCCATGCACTGTTCCCAGGGCTCATGGTACATACAAAAAGTTGGGCATAAAGTGGGCAGCACTTGGATCCTCCAAGGACATAGTTAGGGTGAGCTCTGCTGGCTCAGCAGGAGCCACCTCAGAAGGTACTGCCCTGCAGCCAAGCACTGGTAGTGATCACACTCTTAGTGCTCCCTGCTTGCAAAGTAAAATGAATTCATGACAACTTAAATATAGGTGTTTTACCTGTGTATGAGACAGGTGAGACACGCAGTTACCATCACTCAGCTGAAAGGTGGTGACTGCTCAAACCACAGCAATATACCAGCATCTGATCAGATGGCCATGCCCTACATGCAGCATCTCCCAAAGCTGATGCTAACATTGCTGGAGCCATTCTGCCAGCTTATATCTTTGTATGGACATTTTGCACCACATCCTTTTTCTAAACATAATCCAGGTCTATACCCGAGGCCACAAAGTTCTCTGTTTAATCCAAGGTGGCGCAACATGGCCTACAGAAGCTAAGGTCTAGGAAAGTCCCGCACAACTGCTATGCGTTGCATATTCACAGAGCAGTGAGAGATCAGAACGACTCATGTGAAGCTTGCCCAGAGCTGAGGTGGACCCAGGGCTGCAGCAGCTGGACAGAAATAGTTAGGGAACTATTGAAAAGCTCAGCAACACTGGACAGAGTGGTTTGGCTCCTTGTAAAGATAGAGGCCAGAAGAAAACTTCAGATCGTCCTCCAGATCCAGATTTTTCCAAAACTCAAGTGTGCTTAGATCTGGAGGTCTGGCTTGGCCTTTTCTCTGCTGCTAACAGCATCCAGTGTGAAATGTACAGCATGCTGGAGAGTGCTAATGCCTTGCAGACCTGGGTTGTGTCATTCCCCAGTGTTATTTATACAAAACTATTTAAAAACACAGGGTAAAACTTGTAGCAGTGTCTATGTGGAAAATTCATTTTATCTAATTTTATCTAATTTTATCCACCTACAAGCTGCATGCCTTACACTAGGCACCCAACTTAGAGATGACTGAAGTCTTCAAGGCTCCTTCACGATCAAAAGGCAGAGACAAGTCCCTCTGGCAGGTGATGTGTCTGTCCTAACCTGGACATGCATCCTGGGAAGAGAAATATCACCTTCTAGCTGTGTGTCCCTCTCCACCAGCCGCACAGGCAGTTCTGAGAAGTTGCTTCAGCTAAACACTTGGCTGTTAGCTGGGTAGATTAGGTAAGATGAATGAACCTTGTTGGTGTGAGTAAAGAACCTAATTCCCATTTTCAGTAGTGACTTTGGCACCCCTAGCCAGGTCGTTAGTATCATCTGGGACCTAAAAATAGAGATAATCATTTGCAGGCTGTTACAGAAAGGGATGCCAGGCAGACTTGAAGTTCATCAGTCATGTAGCTGCCTGCATACTTTTGAAGAAGCTTCTTCCCTCTTTGGTGTCCCATGTCTAAAAAGCTTTCACGCAAGCCTGTATGCAGCTCCTCTACCCAAGGCAAGATGTAGGCTCTTTGGGGCAGAGCTGTTGATCTAATTTGTTTGACCAATGCAGGACACATCATCCATCTCCCAGGTCTGGACTTTGAACACTGCCATGATACCAAGAACAGGAAAGAAAGAACAAGCCTGGAAGCTGCCAATGAAGACCTCAGAGTGGTGTGTTTGTTTGTCAGTCCCTTTTCAGTCACATCTTCCCTTCTCTGTACACATCTGAAGATCTTCAGCTTGGCTGGGAACAGGCTAGACCTGTTTCCTGTTCTTCATATTTGCTCCAGCAGGAGTGTAGGACATACTCCTCTCTCCACCTCTTTCTAAGGAGAAGGAATTGAGCTAAATGTAAAGAAGTCATAGGGAAAGCTGACATGAAGCTTTCACAAAGTTCCTCACCCTCCACAGGATGAACAGCGGTGTCCTTGGCAGAAATGAGCCAAAAATTTGCAGAGAAGCAGCAAACCAGGCAGACACTGCAGAGGTGCCTCACACCATACAACAGCTCCTAATACCTGGCCTCGTTAGCATCAAAGACCGCATGCTCTGAGGCAGATCATCTGCCTTTCGTCAGGCCTGGGATTATGCTGAGAGCGTCTCATTAGATCGCCAGTGCTGCCAGACAAACCCGGCCAGCCTGCTTGGTGCAGCAGCAAAAGTGTCCTCTCCATCTGTATTACTGCTGCGTGAGCCAGCGCGGCTGTATGAAATCCAAGGTGGCCTGACAGCAGTTTCCTCTGTCAGCAAAATCCCAAGGAAAAAAAATAAAAGGAAAAAGAAAATAAGAAAAAAGCTGCAGGGGGAGCAAGCATAGCAACAAGCTGGGTAATCAGCTGCGATTCAAAGCAGGGAGGATATCTGTTTATTCCCCTCATTTACCCACTGCATCTCAGAGCTTTCCGCTTTGCAACTCCCATCCCGAGGCTCAGTAAGTAAATAAACACTCCCAGAAACGAACTGCAAAAATTAGTCACCGCTAAACGTTCTTGCTTTCTGTGGGCTCTTCTCAATCACCCCAGCGAAGCTGAAATTATCTTTACTATGATAATTGCCTCACTGTGGACAGTTTATTCTGTCATCTGCAAAAAGAAAAATGACCAAAGGAGCTGAATCTGCTCCATGCCGCATCCCTGCGCCAGGGTGGGAGCCCGACACGCTCCCTGCACGCCGAGAGCGAGCCCTCCCTGCTGTGTGGCTGCCCAAAAAGGCTGACGGCGTCCCTTCACAGGCTGCTTTCAGCCCTCCCCAGCTGCTCCCTTACCACAGCCCTCCAGCCCCAAAGGAAATATTAAGTGTGAAATACTACAAACCAGAGAAACTCTCACTTTAAAGGCAACACATTCAGGAAGAGGAATAAAAATAATAATCGAGGTGCACAGCTAGAAGGAAGGCTTTGAAGGGGTGGCAGCGTGCTTGTTAATACCAAACATTTCTACCTCTCCATCGGAGCAGGGAGGGATGGAGCAGCCGGAAGGTCAGCGCTGAGTTGAGGCATAACAGCCAGAGCACTTTGTACTCCAAACAAGGCTTGGCAAAACTTGGGGAAATCGAGATTTTTGTCAGACTTTGCAAACTATTTTTGTCACTGTTGTTGCTGGGCATTTGGAGACAAAATAATAGAGGCTGGAGAGAGAGGGACTGCTGTAATTTAACCCAAGGACCTATGTCCTCTCCGAGGCTCGGAGGAATGGATGACCTGCAGATATTGCTTGTTGGCTTGTACACTGTGTAACACAGCGTCCACTGCTTCCCATTTCCTCTCTGCCTTTTGTTTGTTTTTTTTTTTAGACAGGCTCCCTAGGCTGTGTTTTTGCTCCTTTTCCCCTGTTTCAAAGATTTTCACTCTGTTGGATCTTTTCTTTCTGCTCTGAAGAGCTGTATTATACTGAGAAGGAGCCAAATGCATATAAGCTGACTGCGGTGTCTGAAGCAAACTGGAAATCCTCCTATCTAGACTTGCCGCCCTCATGTGCCTGCTCCTCAGACCTGGTCCCAGGCACTGCTTTATTCTGCATTCATAGTGTGGGCAGAGCAGTTTGCACCATTATCCCCAAACCCACTTCAGCCACAAGAAGGCAGGGTGGTTTAAATAGTTTGCGGATCTGGCGTTTGCCACCCTGATGGCCTAAGAGGAGGTGGGTACCAAGCAGCTGTGCTCAGCACAAGACTGGTGTCTTCTCCGACTGCTTCAGCTGAAGCTGCGCAAGGGCTGTGGGCAGTGGCATTGCTCCAAAAGTCATCATGTTTCACACTTGCAGATCAACAAGCTCCTTGCTTGCAGCTCCTCTGCAAGGATGAGGTGGGAATGGATTCACCTGGTAGCATTGGTCCTTTCTTCTGCCTTTATGCCCGAGGCCACTGATGAGGAGCAGGCCGTGCCAAACAGGGAGGCACTGAACTCCTGCAGACTCTGGGTTAAAAATAAGGCAAACCAAGAGATCTTGCTGCAATGTGCATCTACTGCTTCCAGACCATCTCCTCTGCTGGCTCAGTGCTCCACGCAGGAACTGCTCATCATTAAACAGAAATGAATAACTAGTTCTTTTTTTTTCCCCTTTCTTTCTTTTTTAATCCATTGCACAAGCACAGTCTGGAGAACATTTTCTGCAGCTGCCTGTGTGTCACCCATCTATTTTCTTCGGGCCCTGTAAACAATGGGGCCTGGTGTTTGCTGTCGGAGGCCAGGGCTCAGCTCTGCCACGCCATCTGTTCAGGGCGGTGGGACAGTCACGCTCTCCTCCGCCCGCCTGGCACTTGCACGGTGGCTCCAAAGCAGAGCCAGATGAGGTGGCCACAAGAATACTGCGGTGGGCAGGGGGATGAGAGCTCCTTCCAGAACCCTTGCAAGGGGGAAGATGACCCACAGGAACCTCCTGCCTCTTGGGAAGCTGTGGTAGGTGACGTGGTGTTGGCCAGGGCTCAATCACCCTCACCAGAGGCTGGTCTCCAAGGTTCAGGTGGTCGACACACATGATGTGTCAGGGAGCTACTAAAATAATCGATGCTGGGGAGAACGCCCTCAAGTAATTGATAACTGGGGTCCTCCAGGTAACAGCTGGCGCTGACAAGTAATAATTGTCTGGCCAAGAGAAAATTGCCGCAGTGCAGATCACTGTCAAAAATGTCTGCTGCATGTGATAGATATCACTGGTGCGTCTGTCTCCATCTCCTGCTTCACCAACAGTGAGTGAATCCACTCTATTGGAAACCCCCCGCCTGCTCCCCAATTACATCTACCGCAACTAGATAATTTTAGAGATTGCTCCCCAGCCACTACCTACCCTGAGCTTTGCAAACAAAAGTAATGATTGCTGCTCCATGTTTTATTACAGGTCTGTTGAGCTCAGAGACCTCAAAATGCCACCTTGCAAATATTAATTCATGATGCTTCACGTTTGCCTCTGGTGTCAAGGAAACGTTTGCAACCATTTTCAGCTAATCATAAAACCAGAGGCTGTTCCTCACTATTGTTCTCATAAAAAGTGCTCAGAAAAAGTTGGCTAGGTCATGTGCTTCGTTCATTGCAAATGTTGTCTTTAATTTATTTTTAAAAAGCATAACCACTCACTCATATTTTTGTGCCCGCTATAAATCAGCTCTGTTTGAAAACTAGACAAAAAACATCACATTGGTTTAGCCTCTGGGCTTTTCTTTTGTTTATCCACGGGTCTGGATAAACCATCAATTGCTCCAAAGGTTAAACACAACAAACCAGAGCAAAGTCATTCACCTGTTTAAATTAATTTACCCATGAATTCTGTTTGTGGCCCCCACAGCTGCAGGGCGCTCCTGCACAGTAACCTTCAGTCTGTATGCTGCACCTGCCCCTATATCGAACACCTTGGGCAACCCCGACCCCAGCGATTTAACCCAAATCCAGAGGGGAAAGGGGCCATTTCACCTTCAGTTGAAACATCTGGAATGCATCAAGCTGCCAGCAGTCCCCTTCCACTCTCAGCCCAAAGAGCTTCATGTGATCTTGTAGTTAGGGCCCGGTTCAACAAAACCACCTAAACCTGAGCCTAATTTTAAGTTAACTTTGTGCCAAGTATTGTGCTGAGTAGGGGTGGGTGCTTGCATGCCCTGCTAATAGAAACCATGTGTGTGCAGACAGACAGAGCATCCTGGGACTTGATGATTTTTCTAGCCCCTTGTCAATCATGTGTTTCCCTCTCTGCAAATCCCCCAGTGACAAACCCAGCACCCAAAACACACTTATCCTCTGCAGTCACTTATTTATGGTGCTAAGGCTCTAAACTGGTACTTGGTAAATCTCCTTTGCAAGGGAGCTGGGTCAGCACTGCCAATATTATAATACAGCCTAATCATTTATCAATTCTCCCCTTCGCACCATTATTCCTCGTCTAACAGCTCCGGCTTTTGGCGCTGAATACTAATGTCATGGGCTCATCAGTATGCTGGAGGGCTGCGTGTGCATCTCAGCCGCGCACACTGATAGCATGAAATCCGTGGAGGGCATAATGAAAATTCACACGCAGCTCCATAATACCATCAGCATACTTCAGAGCCTCTTACCTATCACTCGCATAAAGAGGTGGCCCCAGATGTCCCATGGATTTGGCCCTGCCACACTCATCACCACAGACACAGACAAGTCTCCTTTGTGAAATGCAAGTGAGCTGCCCAGGAAAAAAAATAAAAAAAAACAACCACTCCTTTCCAGGCTGGCTCTACCTTTCCTATTTTTTATGCAAACCTTTCATTTACACAGCTTCCCCTGCTGTCGCACTGAAAGCATGACCTTGAGCAAAAATGCTTTGCTCTTCTTAAGGGACGTAGCAAGCTCCTGAGAGCACAGAAAGCCACGCAGAGAATCGCAGGAGATCAGAAGCCCTTTAGGCTGTGGGATGGGATACAAAGCAAGGCAGCAACCACCTTGCCTGAACCAGTAGGGTCCACCACTCAGTCCTCCAAGAATAGCATTTGTCTGAACTTCATATTTTTATTACTGTATTTCCAGTCCTAGTGGCATCTCCCTGGCCAGGCAAAAGGGCCGTGCTGTAGTTGGGGCAAAAGCCCTGCAAGTGTCACCTCCACCCAGGAGCAATGGGGCTAGTGGGCTCCTTCCCTCCACTGCATCTCTGGCTTTGCTCCATAGCACTGAGTACAGACACAGCGTCTCTGATGCAAATGGCAAGCTGATGTCTGCCAGATCCTGTCAGAGGGGTAGATCCTGGCCACACGGAGAAGCTATCAAATCTAACCCAACTGGCCCATTCATAACCAGTAAGCAGCGAACCTGGCTGGGGGTGGAGAGGCAGCTTCAGATCTATAAGGAAGGCCACCTGCAAGTCCCATCCAGTTTCTCCTTGGGCAGATGCCCCAATCTTAACCCCATCCACTCCCCTGATTCACAAGCTTGCATGAGTCAGGACTCTCATAATGATTATATTACAGAAATAACAGAGAGGAGAGCAAAACTCCATGATCCTAGGCACTGAGTTAGCACAGAGGGACAGATGATCCCTGCCCCAAAGTACTTACGGTATGGCTGGGTGAGAGAGAAGAGCTAAGGTGGAAAAAAGAGGGAAAAGATATACCTAAAATCACCCAGCAAGGTAGTGGCAATGCTGAGAATGGATCCAGCTCCCAACCGTGGGCTCAGCACCCTACTGACCCGCACGTGTCACCTCTCATTTCAGGGGCATTCAGAAAAGAAACCAAATGTAACACAGAAATAAAACACATGAGGCTAGTTAGCTGTCTCCTTGTTATATCTCTCTGTACTAAGTGTCTGCTCCAGCGTCAGGGCTCTCTCTTTTCATCCATCCATACAATATACCCACTGTTATCCCCTCTGACTCCAGAGTCGCATGACCCAACCATGAAAAAATGGTTCTGATTCATTTACATTAAAGATGAGGATATTTTAAGGGGCATAGAAGACCTTGTCTCGTGATTGTTAAATGTCCACAGTGAAGCACACAGAGCATAAGCCACTGGGTCATGAAATGTAGCATTTCTTTCATTCTTATCTCCTTTCTCCAGCTTGCCAGAACACTGCAAGCCATCATATTGATATATAAGCAGCAAAATCTCCCTCCCAGAATGAAAAAAAAAAAAATCGCCTTTAAACAACATTGGCTTTTGCCAGTGAAATGCATGGTTACAAATGCAGGAAACACGACACAGTTTATTACAAATATTAAATACAAGCAACCAAAGGAAAACGAGAAAGTGCAGCTGTGAGCATCATCTCAATAATTTGCAGCAAGCTGTGTGGTGCCACAGGGAAGCGAACATAGCTGGCACACAGATGCACAGATCTGAGTTTTCTGGGCAAGCCAAATTGAAATCAAATAGGATGGAGAAAACAGGTTGCTCTGCAACCAGATTTCAGATTCAGTTCCTCAATTAGTCAGATTTCAGATTCAGATTTCAGATTCAGATTCAGATTTCAGATTCAGTTCCTCAATTAGCTTTCTGATGAAGCATTGCCTTTACTTTGAACCCACTCCTGGGGGAACCAGCATACAGCTGATGTATCCTATGTGCAGACCACTCTTGCTTGCTGGAAATACCTATTTACAAGCAAGGCAGATTAGAGAAAGAAAATTATGGCCTCAGCCTCCCACTGCCAGCCCTGCCAGCTCTCCTCTGCCTCCTGCTCACTGTGCAAAGCCTCTGGCCTCAGTTTTCTTGCACTATGCCTGAGCAGTCAGCAAAGGCTTCACTGCCACAAGTGCTGTCTGGGTCGAGGGATTCCTCCCCTCAAACCCACAGACACGTCCCACAGACCTTGGAGAAAACAGGCATCTGGTCTTGAAAGTCAATGGCAGGCACTAAAAAGACCTTCAGGAGGGGTGTCCAGCTGGCAGCAGAACCGCTGACTGCAGGAGGCACAGCAAATCACAGCAGCAGAGGGACCTGTCCCCAAGCTGGGACATACGGGACCTCAGGGGCCCATTATTGAGACCTAATAATACAATATCCATGCACAGAGTGATCAATGATGTGTTCTGCCAGCCAGCATGCACTACAGTCTATCTTTATAAATTAGCCTCTATTTCCCCTTTTGTAAGGGAAGAGGAGGAGGAGAGTCTCTAGCACGTGCCCACATCTTAGAGAAGAAATCCTATGTTATTAATATAGTCATCCGTCATGCTGCCTGCTCTGTAAGAAATGCACTCCTTTTAACACAGAAATCAGTCCTTTCCTATGGAAAGGAAACAAATGTAATCACTACTAAGTATCTCGAGTTCTTCTTGGCTTTTGTAATAGGGGCCCTGAACAACTTGATATTTTTCATGGATTTTCATTGCTGACCAAAAGTTGAACTCACTACAAGTGAAATTTCTGGAGGAAGCTGGGAGTGTCCCATCTGAAAGCTATAAAGATCTCCATGAAAAACAACAGAAAACACTCGTACGTCTGCAACAGATTTATTTGTTGGATTAAGGAAGTCTTCCCTGAAGTTGCATTTTATGTCCCAAACTCGGGAAAGCATCCCCAATCAGGACATCACTCAAACACATGATTAATTTTAAAGCAGACATGAGAAATACACGATTTGTTGGCCAGCTCCAACCTGCACAATACATTCACCATGTGCTATATGTCATATTCTCCAGAACTAGATTTTCATTACATAAATTATTTTTCTTGCATTCCTGACTGCAAAGACCAGCAACCTGGAGCAACCAGCACAGCAGCATCTGTATGGCTGTGTGAGCAACCAGCAGCAATGATGCTGAGGGGCAAATACCATGGACCCCCTCTCCTTTCAGGTGGAAGTCAGAAGTCATCCTTACCATCCCACACAGAGAATCTAGGCCAGTACTCCCAAATTCTTGCTTTGTCCCCCCATGGTGCCTCTGGATCTCAAAGGGGGATCTCACTCCTACCAACCTCTCTAGGCTTGCCAGAGAGTGTCCTGCTCACTGCGAGCACCCCAGTTCATGCACTAGGCTCACAGAGGAATTTGGCTGCAAATTCTCCATCTGCAACAGAGCTCAAATGTCTTTCCTGAACGAAGACCCCCAAAAAAGAAGAATGTAATAAACTGTCTAAAGAAAGAGGGGAGGAATGCAGAGAATGAACCCACCAACATCAAAACCCAGGAAGCTGCCTTTTAGCCACTGAGACAATCTCACGGATAGACTCGCTTTTTCTCACCCCAGCCGGGAGTAATGTTTTCTTTCCTTTCTTTTTTTTTTTTTTTTTTCCATTTGCTGAATGTGTTCATTCTATGGGTTGTTTTTTTTTTTTTAAAAAAAAAAAAAAAAAGACAACAGACATTCATGGCTCCCAGCTGTCAAAAGCCACAAAATGCCTGAGGCTGTCTGTCTTCTCGCAAATGCTGAAGCCATTTTCCTGTAGTGTATGTTCTCATTAATCAAGTTGCAGACTCGACTCAGTCTATATCATTGTCCATAAGCCAAATGAGACACTTCAGGGTCAGTGCTGTAACGCAGCATCGCGAAACCTACCACAACATTGTCGGACACAAATGTGCCAGCTGGGCTCTTCTCCCACTGAAGTCAGTAGGAGGTTTTTATTTTAATGTGGCTCAATTCAAAGTCAGGATCAATGACTGAGGAATAGAGGCAATGTCTACAGGTTGGAGGACTGTTTCTTTGAACACCATCACCAGAAAAAAGCACAGCACCAGACTCATCAAAATTAAATAGTTGTGGTGGGTTGACTTAACTTCATCCCAGCAAGACCTAATAAAATAGTGTTTAATTTACATTATCCACTAGACATGAGCCTGGCTGGTGACCGGTGGTGTTCCCCGAGCTCCTGTTTCTGACTTCCAGAGGGCAAACAGGGTCCTATGACATGGGTATGTGTGGGGTGCCAAGAAGGAGAACAGCCCATTCACCATTTGCTGCTGGAAAAACATATCCATGCCTGGGGTTGTCACTTCAAAAAGACAGTTGAAAAGCTGAAAATGCTTCAGGGAAGAGCTCTAATCAAGGGGGAAAGCTGGTCTTGAGTGGGAGGTTAGAAAGTCAATCTGCACGGCTAATGCAACAGAAAGTTCAAAGGTGCCAATGTTGAGGCCCTTAAGTATTGCAAGAAGAGACGTTTTCCAGTACTGGAGACTCTCCTGGCTGGCAGAGGCAGCGTGACATCACAGAGCTGCAGGTTTGGGCTGAAGACATTCAAACTGGAAATCCAGAGCTACAGAAATTGAAGGGTGGCAATCATGAAGAAGTAGAACGGCCTCTCTGGGGCTGGGTAGAGGCGGGGCAGCTCTGGCACGTGCCGTGCCCACAAAACCCTCTCCTCTTGCTTGCAGCCATGGGGATTGAACAAGTTAAAACTGAGGCCAGTGAAAAGCAAGCAGTGACGTGACCTGGTGCTCACTGCCAGCTCAGCAACATCGCCCACGGGCCCAATCTGGCCAGTGCATAATTGTATGTAATTGCCCATTCTTGACATTCTCACCTCCAGAGAAGCCACAAAAGGACCTCCCATGTCTCTGGCAGTGATGGAGGACCTGGTCTTCACATGGGAGGCTGGCAAGCTGCTAACAAAGGTCCTTTCGGCCAACGTGAAGGATTACCTTTGCTCTGGTAATGAGATATTTCATGTCTTGCACTTCTCTCCTTTAAGTCAGATGGAGAGTCAAGGCAGGACGGCTTCACCATGAAGCATTTTTCACTTGTCAATATTCAATTAATGGCTGTGAAAATGTTCATCAGGAGTCTGGTGGCAGCCAAGAGATCTGAGGGTCACCACAGGAAGACAAGCAACAGCAGGGGGAAGAAGCACAAAATATGAGCAGTCCTGCGCATGCTCATGGGAGAAAAACAAGACTTTTCTCCATCTCATTTCATTCACAAAGATGCTTTTGCCTAGAAGATTTGTATCTTATCTCATCATTCAGGTCATCTTTTAACTGCTGATAATTTTAATTTCAGCAGGCACTTAATGTGCTAATCAAAACTGATAGCTCTCAGCAGGATGGAAAATCCCGAGCGTGGATGTGATTGTTGGGCTTCTAAAGACAAACATTGGCATGTAAAGAAAAAAAGAAAAAAAAACCAACCAAACCAAAAACTAACCACATTTTTCTATAGGGATTGTTTACTGCTCCCTTCACTGCACATGCTAACTCACCCACATAGGTCTGTTTTATACCCGGGGTTATCCAGGCACACGTTACTTCATCTGCTGCGTCCCAGAACAGCAGGAGGCACATAGCACGGCGCAAACGGTAATGGGAGCTATTTCTTGTGCCATTAACCACAGGTCTTCTGCTTTCAGAAGTTGACAACCGGGCCAAAAATCCCACATCTGCAACCTCAATAGATGCTCACAAGGACTGCACAACTATTCCCTTCAGAAGCAGGGCTTGACGGTGGGTGACGGTGCAGATGTGGCCCAGAGATTCACGACAGTGCAGACATCTCAGGCACAAATTTCCTTTCCTCAGATTCCCATGCCAGCTCTGGGCAGGTGCCTTCAGCATGGGATCCAGTTCTCCTACCCCTGTCTTGCTGTGGGCTCCTGTGGGTGGGCTCACAACTAGGAAGAAGAGAAATTCCTCCTCCCCTTTGCCTGACTCAGGCTTGTAAAATACAGCTTCTTGGAGAGACCAGCAAGACAATAAATCCTAACCTGCCTGGCTGACACATGGTCGCGTGATACGATCAGTCCTGGAGGGAGGCAATCACTGCCTGACAAAATTAAACTGACAGACCACAGTGGGTGGGCAGGATAGGGAAACTCCCAAGGAATGGTCCAAGCCTTCCTCCAGCCCCTTCACTCGCAGTAGCGCTCCCTAAGCAGGCCAGCATTTGACAGAAGAGGAGGCTGCAGCAAAGACTGCAACCAATTCACCCAGAGCAAAGCAGCCTCTTCTCCAGCCAGGAGCAGACTTCAGGATTCATCCCAGGACCAAAGGTGGTATCTTTGCTGCCTCATAGCCTGGACCTGCAGCATCCCCTAATCAGAAAAGTCTGGGCTCCAGGAACTGCTCCATGATCGTCCAGGATGGCTCAGATAAGAGAAGCATGGATAAAAGTAGTAAATTTTTTCCCAGATTCCAAGATAGCTCTCGCAGCAATGATGTCTCTGCACTGCTTTCCTTCCCAGTATCTCCAGTCGCTGTTGACAGCAAGACCACTGTTCCAAGGCAGCTCACACCCGAAAGCCACACAGCCTCAAGGCACTCGGGGGAACAAGCACCCCAAAACCAGACAGCAGAACAGGACACCCCACGGATGAGTTCCACTCCAAACCACGCTGGATCGCAACAGACCCACACAAACCCTATGCTGGAGGTGGCTTCGAAGATCCACGGGCTCAGTGTAGAGCCCAAGGCATGCGTTTATGCAAGGTCAAGGACTGGAGCAGCATAGCTTGAGCAGCCAGGTCTGATGGTCCAGGACGTGATAACACAGAGCTAACAGCATTAATCCAGGTGGCATTGACCTGGATTGTTGTCTGTCAAGCAGCACACAGTCCAACTTCACTGACCAGCTCATTACAATGGTAAACATGTAAGGGTACGAATCTGTCCCTACAGCCAACCCTTTACACACAGCGTGTGGCATCCCTGCCTGCTCATGCTCAGCCTCAGGTCCTTGGGAGGGTCCACGAACCCCCTCTGAGATAGTTTTCATGGAGACATGCAGGGAAAAATGGCCACTCCTACAGCATTTTCTTCTTTTCTGTCTAGCTGCCAGCAGCAAATTGGGAACTCAGTGCTCAGGCAGCAGTGCACTTGGGCATCCCTGGTATAAGTGAGTTTTGAGATGCTCAGCTGGCAACCTCTTTATGGAAATACGACAACTCCTTATCAGCTTGGGTCCTCTTGTGTTTCGTCTTTCAAAGAAATCCAATTAACCTGCTTCCCTTTGTACATAGTACATCAAATGCCAAAGAGCATCACCTGGAAGACCTTTCATAGGCACAATAAATGCCATGGCAACTGCAAAGATATTTCCAAGAAATCCCAGCTGCGGCCTTCAGGCTGAAAGTCTAGGAGACATTTCCCACATTGTAATTTCTCTCTTTCAGTATCCTCTGTTTCTGGGGAAGTATTGACTAAGAGTTAAGCCTCCAGACTGAATTTCTGATTCAGCCCCTTGAAAGAGCAAGAACCCCTCATTTCATTTTATCTGGAAATGCTTGTACAGAAATGCTGATCACTGTGATTAATCGTCACATCTGCAGGAGCATCCTGTTCAGGGAAAAATTAGACTCAGTTGTACATGAGTTATTTACGACCCAGCTTTTCCAGCCATTAAAATCAACTGCTTTCCCCGCCACAGTTTGAACAGGTGGATTAGTCCCTGAAATCACAAGCCCCCATGTTTTGTAGCTCAGTACAGCTGATTGCAAAATAAAGGCCTTGCCTCAATAAATAGCACTGTTAGAGGCACTCCTGCCGGAACGAGCCTTCCCTTGTAATGTTTCGACTCTGGAAAGAGCCTGTTCTGAGCACTAAAGAAATCCATCAGAAATAACCTTGGAATTTGTATGTTTATATGTCTGCGTAGCTGTGGAAACACTGTGGGAGAGGGTTGGTTTTTTGGTTTGCAAGGCAAATAGAAAATCTATGATATTCTTCAATATTCCAAGGCTTCCTTCCCCTCTTGTTTCAAGCAAAGGGCTCTCTCCCAAGCTGTGTTTTTTTATAAAAGCCTCCCCCCCCCAACATAGAGCAATCCAGTGTTGAGCACATTCCTTGGTGTCCTCACCCCTAATTGCTCTGAGGCTGTTGCAACACTTTTCACGTTCCTGGCTGGATGCAGCGACCCAAGGGTTGACTTGGCTTTGGAGGAGGCTGGGCTGACCCCTGGTCTTGCTGAATCCACACTCCCGCTGGGGTGTCTGGGAGACACACAAGGAGCCTGCTTGAGAGATGAATCACCTGTTGCTTTGGATGAAAGAGATTCTCTTCTCTACAGTTTGCAGGAGATACTGCTGAGATGGCTCCAGCCAGCAGTGAGGCCGCAGAGCACAGTGCAAAGCATCTGCCGAGGCATGTCTCTGGTTGGATCCTCACACAAACAAGTGCCCCAAAACCATCCACAGGGATAACTTAGCTTATCTTTTTCCTTTTTACTGCTTTCCTCTTTTCTCTTCACTGCTCCTGCGCTTGTCCCCACCTCCTTTGCACCACTGCTGGGAGGGCTCCCTGCTGCCTCCTTCCATCTGGTTTGCTTTCTACCCTGCAGCCCAGCCTCAAAGGGGTGACAACTGAGATGCCCTGACTGAGCTGTTCTGCCCAACAAGCCCCTATACTGCTCCCCAACCAAAAAGATCTCTTCCCAGCAGAGCAAGTCCTCTTTGCATGTCCCTCCTTCCCACCCCATCAAGGAGAACCAGGACCCCCCTGCAATGGGAGCAGAGAGAGACTCCGTCGTGCTGCTAAGTCAAGCATTTGTTGGCATTTGACTAACCTCCTTCCTGGCACAGAAAAACCTCAAGCCAAACCTCTGTAGGGCGCTGATCAGCTCAGAGACACTCATGCCACAAACCCCTCACAAAACCCCATTGCAAACTACCTGCTGCTTATGTTCCATGAAAATTTCTTTCACAAGTACCTGCGTGCCACCAAGCATGCCAGTCCCCGCCAGAGCCCCCAGCGCCACTGCAGTGTTAATAATAGGCACAACCCATTAGTGCAACCTGGCTATTGCATGTTGCCGCACACACAAGCTTGGCTTTAATGATGTCTGCGTGCACAAGGTGTTATTCCCTGCAGCAGCTCCAGCGAACAAAGTAACCTGGGGCGGTAAAACATGCTAGTCTAAGTTAGGGTTAAGCCGCTGACGATAAACTATCATCACCACCATAATCGAAACCCACGCACGCAGCACCAGATGTATTCAGCATCCTGCAAACAAAGGCTCCAGGCCAGCACTTTGTGACATGCGAGCCAAAGGGTTTTCCCAGAACTAGGCTGAGCCTGGCATAAGGCTTGGGAAGGGAATTGCTCCTTGTGGCAGGATTGCCCTCCAAGCAAGTGCATGGGACACCACCAGAAAAGGGGCGTGGGACTGGCATTGTCCTCCATAGGTAATGCAGGAGCAGAGGCTCCCTGCTGCAAAAAAGCCCAAGCAAGTTTTGGGAAGGAGAGGTTGCTCCATCAAAGGGGATTTTCCAGACCATCTGTTGTAGCCACACTGTCAGCCTCACCCATGAAGGAGGCAAGCCCCAGGGCTGGAGGCTTCCCGCCACTGTTGTGTTCATTAGGAGGAAAAGTGTTGTTAAGTGATGGTTAGTGATCAGCCGGGAGGCAAGGGGCTGCCCAGAGGGGCTTCCCTGCAATGCAGGGGTGCGACCACATCGGGGGCTCTGGATTCCTGCCATTGCCACTTTGCACAAGTCCCTTTGTGGTCAGACACCAGACCCTGGTGCTCACCACGAGCCTTTACAACCACAACTTTGCAGATGGCTTCTGCCCCTGGTTGCAGCACAGGTGAGGAAATTAATAACCCTAGGAGTAGGGAGCTGCAGACCCCTTGCATGCAGGGGGGGGGCCCATTGCCAGCAGCATTTTCTTGATAGATAATAAATCGATTAATTCATGCAAGAAGTAGAGAGAATATGCTGTTGATGTCACAGGTATGAGTGCCTTCATGAACATTTAACATACACCCTCCTTTTCGCATTAAAAAACAAAACCAAAACACTTGCGGAAAATCTCTTGCAGAGCCGTAAGACCAACTCCCCAAACACTGCATCCCTTGGCAATCATGTATTTCCTCCCTCTTCCCAGCTCTAGTTTGTAAACTATTTGAATGCTGATGGTTTTTAAATAGCTCACAATGAAGATTTTACATACAGGGAATGGCACAGAAAAAAATAAAATATCTGTGGGATGGAGATTTATGTAAACACAAATTCCCTGCAACAGCAAGTTCCTCGCTGCTTGTCGCTCCTTTTACACAAACACAACATCAGATAAAGGAATGTACGTGATTCATTCACTGCCCTCTGATGTGGTGGAGCTCTTGAATGAAACGTTTAAACAATCTTGCTTGACTATGTTGCTTAAAATCAGATTCACAGGATTTACAGGCTGAGGTGGCGTGGCAAAATTCAGGCTGAGTTTCTAGCAGACATGGGGTTGTGCAAAACGGATTGCTACATGGGTGCTAAAAAGTCTCATGTGGGCTAGAAAGGAGACTGTTTAGCTGCTCTGAGCTGTTGGTATATTGAAACTAGAAAGTCATATTTATTATATCTGTTGGGCTGTTCTGGAAGCTGTTACAGACTCGACATTCATTGCCAGTGGATGCTTTATCTTTCCTTGCTTGTGCTAGAAATATCGTGGGACCACAATGACTGCTAGATAGTGCAGTCATTATTAGGCCAAAATAGATGGGTCCTGTCATTCAATAGTGCTGCCAATGCTGCTCTAAGTTTTCAGTCACATTTTCTTCTTCTTTCCAGGAAATGGGCCAAAGCTGGTAAAACTGCTAAGCATTTCGGGAGAGGGCTGTGGGAACACATGCATTACGGAGGGCTGGGGAGAGCCCACACGGCTCTCTGAGATAAAAAGCACTTTGGTGGTGGAGATCCAGGACTCTCTGCCACAAAGTCCAGTAGCTCCATTCCTCAGAGCAGAAAACTAAAGACCTGGTAGAGTTTGTTCCCAGTCCCATAAGAGGCTGACAGCAGGGCTTCAGCCCTGTCTGCTGATACCACCTAACCGATCCTACTGGCTGTGATGCACCAAGGATTGTGCTGCTGTACTCAAAAGAAGAATTTGACCTCTAGGCCCCTGGCTTCTCTCCCCTTGCCACAGTCTGCCTTGCCACAGTGGTTGCTCATATGAAATAAAGCGGGTTTCAAGCTGGAGCCCAGAATCCTGTTTTGTCCCCTAAGCCTGTGCAGGAAATGTGGGCAAATGCCCAGTTCCTCCTTCACAGCACCAGCATCCCCACTACAGGTGCACGAGGGAGATCTCACATCAAGAGATCTAACTCTCCATTAGTTCTCCAAGTGATCATAGAATCATAGAATCGTAGAATCATAAAATCATAGAATCGTAGAATCACAGAATCATAGAATCACAGAATAGTTTGGGTTGGAAGGGACCATTAATGGTCATCTAGTCCAACCCCTCTGCAGTGAGCAGGGACAACTAGATCAGGTTGCTTAGAGCCCTGTCCAACCTGACCTTGAATGTTCCCAGCGATGGGGCATTTACCACCCCTCTGGGCAACCTGTGCCAGTGTTTCACCACCCTCATTGTAAAAAATTTCTTCCTTCTATCTAGTCTGAATCTTCCCTTTTTTGGTTTAAAGCCATTAGCCCTTGTCCTATTGCAATAGGCCCCGCTAAAAAGTTTGTTCCCATCTTTCTTATAAGCCCCCTATAAGTACTGAAAATCTGCAAGAAGGTCTCCCGAGAGCCTTCTCTTCTCCAGGCTGAACAATCCCAACCCTCTCAGCCTGTCCTCACAGCAGAGGTGTTCCATCCCTCTGATCCTTTTTGTGACCCTCCTCTGGACCTGCTCGAACAGGTCCATGTTTCTCTCCTGTGCTGAGGACTCCAGAGTTGGACACAGTACTCCAGGTGAGGTCTCACCAGAGCAGAGTAGAGGGGCAGAATCACCTCCCTCGCCCTGCTGGCCACGCTTCTTTTGATGCAGATCAGTATGTTGTTGGCCTTCTTGGCTGCGAGCACACATTGTTGGCTCATGTCCAGCTTTTCACCCACCAGTACCCCCAAGTCCTTCTTCACCGGGCTGCTCACAATGCCTTCATCCCCCAGCCTGTATTGATACTGAGGGTTGTCCCAACCTAGGTCCAGGACCCCGCACTTGTCATTGTCGAACCTCATGAGGTTCACACAGGCCCACATCTCAAGCTTGTCCAGGTCCCTCTGGATGGCATCCCACTCCTCAGGTGTGTCAACCGCACCACTCAGTTTGGTGTTGTCTGCAAACTTGCTGAGGGTAGACTCGATCCTACTGTTTATGCCATTGATGAAGACATTGAACAGTACTCGTCCCGATATGGACATCTGAGGGACACCACTTGTCACTGATATCTATCTGGATATTAAGCTGTTTACCACTACATAAAATACCAGAGTAGGACTTGTGCAGAAATAGGAAACCCTGGCCCCTGGTCTCCCCTTGGTAAGACTTCTTCCTCCTCCCCAAAACCTAGCCCAGCTCTTCCGGGCACAGACACCCTCAGGTATGCACTCAGCCTCCCCCCTCTGCCTGTATTTCAGACATCTTGAGTGAAGGCAACGTCCAAGCACAGGCCTGAGGATTTTTGGTGGGCATGTCTGCTCTGGAGAGCAGGCCGAGATCAGTGCACAGGGCAGATGAACCTTCCTACCTTCCTCTGAGCTTGGAGGATAATGCCCTTTGACAAAAGGCAGCACATCTTAGTCAGCACTCCAAGCAATGATGGGGAGGGTGTTGGTAGCAGGGCAAAACTGTGCTCTTCAGCAACCACCACAAGCACTTGTCAAGGGAGCTGAAAACCAGACACTTCAGAAGAAAACTTAAAAAACAGGGTTTAGATGGTCCTGAGCCCTGGCACTGACTCCACAGGCTGTCTGCTGAGAGCTCCCTCTCCTTTCCTATGGGATGTATTATTCCCAGCTACTCCCAAAGGATCAGAGAGGAAATTCCCCTGTTTGAACACAACAGTACCTGGCTTGCGTAGGGTGTCCCGCAATCTTGGAGTTTCCCTACAGAAGCCTGCCCCCATTTTGCTCCTGACCACAAAGCATGTGCTTTGCATTTAGCAGGAACAACCAGTTTAGTGTTTGAATGAATGATCAGTGTTAATTAGTAGCATTCAAAATGAAAATAAAGGTCAAAAGAGGGTAGGCATTATCAAAGAGCCTTGTTTGCTCAAAGGAAACATTAATGACACTTGTTCAGTGCTTCAAGATAAACTTGTTCAGGCACCAAGTTAATGAAGAAATAAATCCTCCTATCCACGGAACGTCACTACTCCTCAAACACAAACCACACTTCTTTCATCTCAAGGTGTGCCCTGCCCTATCTCTCATCTCTCCTCGCTGTTTCATTTCTCCTCACTCTTGAGTTGCCAGCTCCCCTCCCTAAGCGGCTTCAAGATGGGCCCACCACCAGTTCATTGGACTTGGGCTGACAGCTTCCAGCTGCAGAGCTGTCACCCCAGAGCCTTCTGCAAAGGCTTCTACACTGCCCTTCTTGCAACTCTCCTTTACTGTGAAGGAATGGACAAGGGGGTACCACAGGGCTTAGGAGTATAGGGCAGCTGCGTTCAGGACCTCAGTCTTCTCCAGCCAGTCCAGACAAGCATGAATTCCTCTGCTTCTCCCCTAACCTGACCTGGTGCTCATGGCTTTGCACCTGTCTGGGTAGACGCACCACCAGATCACAAGCTCCCTTGGGCAGGGCCACCTTCCTGCCCTGTGTCCGTGCAGCACCTGGCACAGCAGGGCTTGGCCAAGGCTCCTGGCCATGCAGGACGCGTGGGTCCAGACCTTTCCCAGCTGCCTGCATATGCTTTGCTGGCGTGGAGTAAGCCAGAAGCAAATTAACCAAGCCACTCACCTGAGAGCTGGGTCACCTTCTGCAGGTGCTTCGCTCCATCAACAACAGGGGGAGCCCGAGGATGTCTATGCTCCAGAGACAGGCACCTCAGGCAAATTTAGGGTGGGATGAATCCAGGACTAAACAAATGTTAATACGTTTAGAAGCCAGCAGCAGCATTCAAATATATTTATATATACACAGAGAGAAAGAGGGAGGGAAAGTGCTTGAGTACCCTTTGGCTTCTCCATGACCCCCAAAATGCCATAAATCACTTT
>NW_009648451.1:534450-572756 GCF_000708025.1 Charadrius vociferus
AAGATGCAGCAAGATTTGCCTCCTGCCCCAGCTTCCACGCTGCCATAATTACGGCAAACCCTGCCCTGCCATGGGCAGCGCAGCGAGGAGGCTGCAGAGCCGGCGGGAGGAAACCAGGGTGCAGGAGCCGGGGGCTTTCAGGCTGCACAGTGGTTCCTGCGCCAAGAACGCAGCACTTCAGCTCCCACTGCTAAAACCACTGAAGGTCGAGGAAGATGATATTTCCATCTTTTCGAAACTAAATACTGGGAACACGCCTACGCAGTCTTTGTCATAATCTCCCAAATTCAGTTAGAAGTAAAGAACAGGCAGAGGTCAAACTTTTCCTGGCTTAATAGAAACACTATCAAAATTTAACCTTTTCCCTGCTGGCAGCACACAGATCTCACATTCCCAGCATTTACACACATGATGAACACATGCTTGCCTTTGCAGCAGTGTCATTTTTCTTCTCCCCCTTCCCTGCGTGCACAGGCCATGCAGACAGCAGTATTTCCAACACCGGCAAGGAGGAGCAAACTCGGTTGCATGACAACCATCTGTGAAGAGATGCAATCTTGCATCCTGCATCCCATTTGGCTGCAGACACCCATCAGAGTTGCTCCACTGTGTCACGAGCATACACGCCAGCCTGACGCTTCACCCCATGTCACATGCTAGAGGAGAAGAGGCATGAAAGACGGGCTTCCAGGGGACCAGATGGGCACCTGTCAGCAGCCATACATCAAGAGATCATTGCTTTGGATTTAAGGAAAAAAAAAAAAAAGGAAAAAAAAGAAAAAAAACCCACCTTCTGCGGGATTTTTTAAACACATAATTCTCAGATGCTGTGTGAAAAAACAGATTGACATCTCTCCCCCTTTTTTCCAAGTGAGCAGGAGTGAAACAGCATGGTATCCTACATTTATTGCAGCACCCTTCACCATTTTGGAAAAGAAGCAAAGAGGAGCCCATTTCCGTCAGTTATTTCCCTCTGACATTTCAGAGGAGCGGTGGGCAGCTACATAAAGATGGCAAACCTGGAAAGCAGGAGCAGCAAAGTGGTGAAAAGCTGAACTCTGCAGCTCAGCACCGTCACTTCCCGAAAGGTCAGGAGTTAATTCTGATCTGCAGGTTGGTGGTCATAAGGATCCCAAGCCCCAGAAATCGATAGTGGACTTCAAATGTGACATCTTAGACAGTGATGGGGCAAAGATGCTCAAGTAACTTTATCCTGCCTAGCAGATCTCTGTGTCAAGACTGTTTGCTCCAGCCCAGCTGTCTCCGAGCTCAGGAGCCATACGGCTGGTAGGACTTCAGAGAGGGAGATCAAATTCAGAGGCTGCAAAGCATGCGGTTGTTTGCTTTCCATGTCCCTGCTCAACTTTTGGCCTCCTACTTTCGTAATGAATTTCTCGGAGGTTCTCAGCGTTGCTCGTTCATTTGTAGAGTGCACTTCCAGCTACAAAAATAGCACAGACACTAAAACGATCTTCAGGAATCTGGTAAGAGCTCCTCCCAGGAGGAAGAAAAAGATTTCTTTCTTCTCTTTTCTTTTTTTATTCTCTGTGTTTAAGAAGGCTGATGTGTTACAATTATAGATTGTGATTTCCATCCCAAAGTGCTTCGCAAGAGCTCTGCCAGCGCCTCTGTGCAGAGCTGGCAGCAGGCACTGCTGGGACGAGCTATGCAGCCTCACAGCGGAGCACAGCCTGCCCCGGGCTGCTCACATAAACCTGTCCAAATAACTGCACAGCATAACTGCAGTAGACCTCCTGGTGTAGAAATAGCCAAAGACGACAGACAATGCCGTTTTCTGACCCTACTTTCTCCTAAAACGCAGCTCAGAGAGGAAAATGCATAGGTAAAAGCTCTGTCACGTCACAAGTTTCTGTGGTCTTGGGCAAGTCAGTTTTGCTGCTGAGTTTTGCCAAGGAAAGCCTTAGGGAGACTCCCACATCTCCCCCAGTTTCCAGCTGGCCACGCCACTCCTCCCTCCCCCGGGTTTGATGCTCACCAGACTCTTCCCCAAACCACCTCAGCTCATTAACTCAGGACAAATGCCTGGGCCCTTGTTGGGCTTGTGCTCTCCTGTCCTTGTGAGTTATAACAGTTCTCAAAGGGGTCCCACCAGGCCTGGAGCTGGGATGAGATAAGCCCTGGGAAAATGAGGATGGGAGAGGGGAGGGAAGGAAGTGTGGGACTTCCACCAGTCCTTCTCCCCACTCACTGCTTTTCATGGAAACACATTTGAAACCTTTCTCTTCTCTAAAATGAGAGCTTTATAACTCCCTTATCTGCATACAGTTACTGATAAGTACTCTGATATATGTCCAGTCACGCTGTGAAATCCCTGCCCCTTGCTCATATGTGTGTGCACAGAAACGGATACCCACAAGCCCAGGAAAAGAGCCTTTAAATGCTACATAAACAAAAGTAAATAAATACAATACAGCAAATGGTGCCATAAGGGACCTCGAGTGGTCTCCTAGTTCATCCCCCAAGGCAGGCTCAAATTACAGCTTATTGCCCAACCCAGTGCTAAAAATATCCATCGGCCAAAATTCCAGTCTTCCTGAGCAACTGATTCCTGCGACTCTCCCTCTTCAAAGCTTTTCCTGAACTTAGATGTCCCTCACTGCAGTTTAAGCCTGTCCCCGGCAGACATAGGGAACAGTTCATTCCCATCCCGCTCTCAGTGCACGTCTGGAGACAGTTACAGCTCCCACTCAGGCTCTGCTACATTTGCGTCTCTTTTCTAGACAAACAGTGGCAATTTGTTCGGGAAAAAACAAAGAGTCAGTGGTTGGCCATAATGCACAAAGCAGAGCTGGTGCCGGTGCTGGAAGGAGTGGGTGATGTGGCTCATTTGTTGGTGAACTGGTGGTAGCAAGAAAATAGGGCAGGTCTCAGCAGGGACAGCGGGGCCAGGCATTATGAGACCCCAGTGATATTTTGCAGCACGACTTGTCTGCTGCCAACACCCCATTCCCACCTCCAGGCTGGCACACATTTGCAAGACTCTGTTGCACAGCATTTTTCCATTTTTAGTGCTTTTTCAAAGATTTTCCTTGCAGGAGGTCAGAAAGAGACATAGTTATTGAAACAGACCGAGCATATACTGGACCAAAACCACATGCTCCAGCATCAGCCTGAAGATACAACTGATCTGAATATGGCCTTGTTTCATCATTTGTTGTGGTCCTCACTCAGTGCTCCCCCTCCAACACGAAACGTGGCCTCTGCATATGACAGCACCTTGCAACATGACTCACCTCCATGAAGCAAAGCACATTTTCCACCCACACAGATGCAGGTCCTCTGCCAGAGGTCACCACCGTGGCTGTGGAGAGGAACTCGGGTCTGCCCTACCACCGCTGCTGCACCCACTGCACCAATGTGCCCACCAGCAGTTTGCACTGAGGCACCAACACTGTGCATGGGAGCCCCTGATGGGAGGGCTCATGCTCCCATACCTCAGTGCATGTCGTCTCGCAGAGCCCTTAAAATGCGAGGGAAGAACAAAAGCACGCAAGAAATTGTGTAGCAGGAATTGCAGAAGACTAAATATGCTGCATAAATTCCTGTACAAAGTACACTGATGCCCTCTTTTCCCTTTAACACCAGTAAAGACTCGCTGAGCTTCAGCCGTAAAGCTGCAACTACCAACGTGCAAGAATTTTTTAAGTCCTAACTGAAATGGAAAATACCATCTACTGCGAAACCCACAGTTTAGCCTGCCCGTCCCTTAGAGGAACTCCACATGAGTTTCACCCAGCTCAGAGCTGATGAAATCCCATCTGAAGGTGTCAGGGCCTCAGGTCAGTCTAAACACTCTTCTGGGAGCATCCTGAGTCCTCTTCCCTCCCCCAGCCTCAGAGACGCTGTTCCACATTTTTGCCTTACTGTTTTTCTTGGCAGCTGTTTTCTTTCAAGTCAAGCTATGGCTGTGTTGCTCTTAGGTACTTAAATTCATATTCCTGATTCATTTCTTCCCTAATCACTTGGGATACTGCATTTTACAAAAGGGAGTATAATTAATCTTCTAGGTTTGTGCACGTGTGATGAAAAAGATGTGATCCATGACAATTTAATGCCCTAGCTAGCTGCTAGACAATGGAAATTTCTGAGCTATACCCAAAAAAGCCACACCCAGGCTCACAAAGACTACAGCAGCTGACAAGCATCTTTTTAAACAGGAACATTTTTTGAGGTTTTTTGTTGTTGTAGTTGTTGTTTTAAACTTGGCCCCAAAAATCAGTTGCAAAAGAGCAAAGCTGGCAACTTATGCAGTGGTTCAATGAGTTCCAGAAGCTGTTGAATTTCTCACAACGTTATCAGCGATCTGGGAGACCACCGAGGCACATTTCATATGGTGATTGCTTTTAACGTGCTCCCACTCCCCTCTAACAGGCATTCCTCGCAACCTCGGTGGCGGGTTCCACAGTCAGCATCGCTCACAGACAGCTCCATCCCATCTCAATCACTCTCTTAGATGTTAACAGCCCTGCAACGGCCAACATCGATATTGGCTGCCCATAACAAAGCTATTAGAGTGACATTTTGGTAGGAAATGGTGGGGAATGCAGCAGTAATCAGACAGAGTTATAAAAGGTTAATAAAGATGAAAGGACAGAAAATAGAGAGGAAAAGCCCAGGCAGCCAGAGAGATTTTGGCAAGATTTGCTAAACTGCTGCCTAGCCACACACTAATACACTTCCTGCATTTCCCAATCCAGCTGCTCATTTCCAGTAGCCTCAGCAGATCTGTATTGCTGGGAGAAACGCTGAGCTACTGTGTGGCTGGTAGCATTTGCAGCGACTCTTGCCCATTATTGAGCAAAAGGGTCAAGTTTCCAAAAGGAATTTGGGAAGAAAGTTTGTTTCATCTAGAGCTGTGTCCCTGGGGAGGATAAAGTCATGAGGGCTCCAGCTCAGCCAGGACACACATAACTGAAGCATTAACAACGGCGCTCATCTAAAGGAGATCTCTTTTCAAGTCCCCTCAGTATTTTTGGAAGGAAAATTTTTCACTCGGCATTATCAGAGAGGTGTTAAGATCAAGCAATCCTTTGGTACTGCTGGGTAGGACAGGAGAGTGCAAGGCACTCCTTCAAAGCAGAGGAGGAAACTTCTTCATTTCTTTCCATCCTCATCATAGGACAATTCCTGACAGTACGCTTGTACTGTAATACCCAGATTTCACACTGTGGGACTTCAGTCATTCCCTTTTAAAGTTATTTAATGCCTTAATAGATGTCCTCATCACATTTTTCTGTTAGTTTTGTTTGGGTTTTTTTTTACCACACCATTGTTTTCTTCATTATCTCTCTCACCACCTAAAATATCCCTTCTTCCTCACCAGCACTTCAGGCTTTGAAATGACTGCAGGCTCTTGCCTAATCTTTCTCCTCCTCATCTGATGCCGACCGATGCTTAGCTAAACTATGCACATAGCTCGCTGTCAGCATCGACACATAAATCAGTCTCTCCAGCTCCAGCACATTGCCGGTGCTATTCTCTGAATTCCTGCCACTTGTCACCACGTCTCCACAGGCGGGTGCCAAGGAGGGGACATGGACCTGCTGGGTGGGATCAGATGAGCTCAGCAGAGAAGGACTTGCAGCTCATGTTCTCCCCAGCACAAGGCATCTGCGCATACAACCTAGCCCATCACTCAGAAGTTTTGCCACTGTCTCCTGGAATTCATCTTTCATATGATCTTCCACCAAAATTCCTCCATGCTTTTTCCAACTTCCCAACAATCTCACTAAAGAGGTTATTTTTAGTCATGTTGTTTAGCTTAAGTATTTCCAAAGCAAGACTTAATCTCCTCTGTTGCTCATTTCTCTCGGTTCCTCCCAGTTCCACAGTGACTGCAGGTCTGACTATGCTGAGATCATTTATGAAGGCACCATGTTCAGCCAGATTTACCACCAGCACTGTCTGTAACCCAAGAGTCACCTTTTTCATCCCAGCCACACATCCCCCTGAAATTATGGTTGTCAATACTGATGGTAAGGGTATGTGTAGGCAAACGGAGTTTACTCACTTCTAACTTGGTCTTGATACAGCTTGTTCTTTGGGAACTAGGGCGATGGCTGCCGCCTTTCCCGTTCCCCATGACAGTGCAGACTTTTATGTTTCATCAGTGCACAACAGTGGACGACCCAGTTGCAATGTTGGCCATCATGGAGACTGCCCAGCCTGGGCAGCAGAGACCCAGTGCCCGGCAATACCCACAACTGACAGCAGCGTCGGCCTCTCCAGTCTCGGGATTTTTGTGGCCACGACGAACTTTGAGCTGGCTTTCAATTTATGCAAGTTGCCGTATCCGTGCCGCTTTGAACTGCCTGTGTGAGTAAACCACCCCGACAAGCTAGAGTTCATGGGGATTGCAGTCAGTCATATTACAGCCCATGACAGATTTAATTGCAGATTAAAAATTCCGTAGCAGAAATATTACAGGAGACTTGAAATACTAATTGTTTCCTGCGTAAGGTAGGAGCTTAATTTTATTTTTAAACTCCCAAGTGCTGACAGCCAATATGTTGGTGTGAAAAAGCTAAAGAAGCAACTGCTACCTCACTGGGAACAGGTAACAACTTCCAGAGTTTAATCTTACACCTTAATTTGTTCTTAATATTCGGATCGTGGCAGCAGCCAGGAGGCATTACCAAGCTAAGTGCTCCTTTGTGTCAATACACAGCAGTAGAAAAATTCCCCGCCCAAATGAGCTGTGATTGTTGTATCTGTTGGAAGAAAGCCATGCTCTCTCTTGTGCCATACTAATGCACTTTTAGCAACAGAACTGATTAGGATTCCTGGTTTGGATTTGCTCAGATCTAGCTTGGTTGGTTTTTTAATCTTTGGGATAAGCTGTGGGTAGAGAATTAGCCATTTAGATATAAATGCATCGCTGGGAAACAGTTTGCCAGCACCCGCTGCAAAATTACTTCAGTGTCAGATCTGGCAAGCGCCTGCCAGATAATGAAGTGATGATCAGAGGTGTAAGGGCAGAGGGGGGATTTTGGGCTTTCAAGAAGCACCAGACATCTTTGCCTGATTCTGTCTCCACTGGCACAGAAATTAAGAGAGTTCTGAAGAGTGTGCACTAAGAGTAAAAATAAGCACCCTCCTCTCTTCTCAGATTTAAAATGATGTTTGATAGGGGAATTACGGAGTCACCACCAGCAAGCGGAGGCACAGGGAGCATTGCTCAGGCTGTTTGAACCTCACAACTCTCCTGTGCTGTATTTTGATACAGCTGCCTAATGAATTCTGGCAGGCCATGCATCCTTTCTGTCGCGGCAAGGCTGACACACAGCATCGCACAGGCGAGAGACACCGGCTCTCAGGTTTAGTCTGACAGTGAGCTTCTCCCATCTGAGTCTGCAGCGCCTGACAAGGGGAAATGCTCCCTGGCATGCTCTCATCTTGCAAACAGCAAGGAGGCCAGGCGTGCTTCTTCCAGAGGGCTTTTTTCTCCGAAGTCGTACTTATTTCCTAGTCCTAAAAAAAGTCTGACTTAGCCAGCTCCCTCTGGTTGCCCAACACGTGGTGGCAAAGTCTCCCGAGGCTGAGCAGGACCCAGGAGTGACACAAGACCATGATGGACTCTGCCACAGCACCCGAGCACTGTGAACTGCTGGGACCCCACTCCCACACACTTATCACCCCACTTTCTCTAGGGCTGGCCTCAAATTGGGCAGCAGCACAGACACACAGACCGCAGTCTAAAGATCCCAGGTCCAGAAGCACTGCCCACATTCCGCCTGAAATTGATGTCCTTTCTAATTCTCATGGATGTCAGAAAGATTTATCCGGGGAGATCTGATTTTACAGCCTGTGTCTTCTGGTGTGTTTGTTCTTTCAGTGCTCTGGGTTCACAAGCTACTGCACCCTCCCCAAACCCTCGCTCACCCATGCTGAAGGGCTATAAATTATAACAACCTGCAATGCATTCAGCTACGGTCCTGTCCATCATGTGTGCGTGGCATTAACCCTGTGAAACTTGGTCACCCAGATCTGCATTTCCCAAGCTTTGAATCCTTATCCATTGCTAAAGCCCCTCAGACAGCCAAAGAATGAAGCGCGTACAGCAGCCGGCATTTCTAAAGAAAACTTGATGGCTTTCTGACACCCGACACATGCAATTCCCAACAGAGTTAATTGAAGCTAATTCCTCAAAGGCTGAGATGAGAATATCCCCATAAATTATGTTCCTGCTTCATTCCAGACAAGGACGCCATGAATGCATTACACGCAATCCCCCAATTTACAGTATTAAAACCGGCAAGTCAATCAAGGAGACAGCATAAAGTCACTTGAAAGCTGAAATTCATTTTCAGCCTCGCTCCATCTGTACTGTAACCTGAAAGGTTGATTTTCGAGGGCATCTTTCATATTTCCACGCACAGCAGGACCCATTCAGCAAGAGAAGAGCCTTCTCCATGGATGCGACATGTGTTTGGTACAGCAGAGCCCTCGCTTGGGGGATGTTGCTGGGGTGCAGGCTTTCAGGGCCATTATTGAGGCAGCTTTCAAAGATGTCTCCAGAGGCTTTTGGGGTTTCAAGACATAGGGAAAAACAACGTAGGACTGGGGGCACCACATCTCTGCTGCCATCGCAGAAAGCCAGGGGTGATTATTGAGAGGGCACACACACACACACACACACACACACACACACACACACGCGCGCACAAAATCTAACCTATAGCACTGCTACTGCCAATCCGCTCTTATTAACAGAGTTATTTTTAAATCCCGTGTTTTTTGGACACAGTCCTAACAACAAGTTATTTTTAAATGGCAGTTTAAAGAAATAACCACGTTTTGTGTGCCATTCATGTCACTCTTTTAGGGACTGAAATATCACTGAATTGTTCTGTAGGGATTATGCAAATTAAAACCAGATTCAATAAAAACTGCCCAGCTTCTGTGCCGCTCAAAATCAGAATGACTGAAAATACATTTCTGGGAACTTTTACTGCCTTGCAGAAGCCCTGGAGGTGTAAAAGTTGGAAATGGTTTGAGCTGCGGTCTATACCCAATCAGTTATCTGGTGCGAGATGCGCGAGTGCTTCATGTTGAATATTGGGAAAACAAATACCCACGCGAAGCAAAGATGAAAACTTTAACCTAGATCAAATAGAAAGCCTGGGACAGAACCAGGATCTTGGGAGTTCCACCAACAGTTTAAACCCAAAGCCATGTTATAACCTTATATAGACTAAAGAATAAGATTTCAGCATCATATGCCACGTTATAAATGATCCATAGGGCAACACTACTATCTCACTTTTTCATTTATAAGGTATCTTAGACATGCAGTATTTTGCAATTAATGTTTGCGCTAAGTTCAAGCCCAGCTATGGTGAATCTGCTATAATTCTCACTGGAATCCATAGAATTTAAGGGCCCAGGGAGACCTCAACAACTGTCTCACCTGACCTTCTGCACAACATATAACACAGTTTCTGCCTCAAGCCCATAACTCCTGACTGTGCTATGACCCATCCTCAGGGAAATATGCAGACTCAACATAAAGACTTAGAAGATAGAAAATCCAACTCGTCCTTGAATTACTGCTCCAAGGTTAGCTGCCTTCCTTTTTCTCAGTCCTCCAGCTCTAATTAAGCTGACTCGTTTCCATTGTAACCTTTTCTACTAGAATGAAGCATCACCTCCTATTAGAAATTTCTTCCATACACAGGTACTCCGTAACCACAATCAAGGCATCTCCTAACCTCTTTGATCGGCTAAACCAGGGGGGTTACTGCATGATAATATATTCACCACCAGCTGCATTGTAGGTCTGTACATGCAGTGATGTTGCTGCTCTCTAATGAGTAGCAGTGCCCACAGGTCAGCTGAGGTTCAGCAAATGTCCACACGAATGCCCTTCGCTCAGAGCTAACACGGGATTATCTTTATAATACAGCTCAAGAACAGCAATAAACTCATATAAATTTTTTTTACTTTCCTCTGATGGTTTTGGAGAGAATAATTCGTGATTGAAACACTCAACTCAAGAAGTGTTAAGTGCATTGTCACAGCATCCCAAATACATTTAAATGAAGTAATATTTATGTATAAGAAAATATAACAGTGATTTAAACACAGTTTTTAATGATTAAATGGTAAAAATTGTGTTACCAGTTCAAACTCACAGAAAAGAACCCACTTTGGGGAAACCCATTTTCATTTCTATAAATGAAAGGTTGGAAAAATATTGTTCATCAATGATACATGAGCAATATAATGTTCTGTTCCTCTATTCTACCCGAGAGATAATGTTAATCCTTTTGATTTATTCACAGCTCCTTAACTAATACTGTAATAAATGGTATTGACAATTGAACTCACTTCTGTAAGAAATTCATTGTATTTGCAGCACCTACAGTAGAAATGCCTTTACGCTCCTGACAGGAGATCTAAATAAAATTAAAGAGTTGAGAACAAAGGCTGTAGAAAAATCAGATAGGCATGGCTGATTAGGAAATGTGACTTGCTTATACTGGGGTAATTTTTGTATACATCTAAGGCAATATACTGCACATAAAATGTTTGGGGGGGGTTCTTCAGTTTAAATAGATGAATTTCAGTTCTTTACTTCTCAACGTAGAGATGGCTGAGCTACTGACCACCATACAGCTCTGGCTTGAAAAGGATGGCAAAGACCGGAACCAATTTAATCGTATCAAAATACAGAGCAGTTTAAAGATAATATCCCCAGTGACTTACTGATGCCTCAGTTGCTGCTACAATCTATGCAAGGTTTCGAGTGATGAAACTGTTCCTGCCTTGTCTCTCCTTTTCAAAACGGTTTCAGAGGTTACTGCTATCACTGGCTCATCAGCGCTCAAAGGAAATACTTTCAGAAGCAGAACTAGAAATGTCTCCTCTTGCATTACCAGTATGTAATTAGGGGAAAGCTGCATTCCTTTCAGCTGTACACACAAAGTCACACAAAGCGTTTTCTAGAAATGGGCTTAACTAGGGTCAGACAACAGTAATCAGCTGTAACTCACTCAAGAGCATTCAAAGGAATTACAGGTTATGAGCTAATTTAGTCATTCTTCTAAAAAAATTAAAAACCCCACTCTTGTTAGAAACAGAGCACCTGGCACAACAGAGCGCTGCCAGCCTGCCACAAAAAGCCGTCTATTACACCCCTGCGGTGCATATGTAGCAAATCCACAGAATCAGCAATAGCTGGGGATGAGGCACCAACCCAGAACCAAATTCGTACCATTTAAATACCGACCTATGATTATTCTCAGGCAACAGCAGCAAAAAGCAGTCTAAGATTTGATTACTAAAAGAACGTAATTTTACACAATTGCACGACAATAATTACAGTGGTCCTGCACTGCCAGGGCTATGGCAACTTCCCTTTGAGCTACGTGCTCTAGGAAGAGAGAAAACATGGACTATATCTGAAAAAATGAAATCCTTTTCTGCATGGGGAGTGCGGGAGAGGGAGAGGTGCCTGTGCTATGCAGTACAGCCGCCTTTCACTTGACGCAGCGACACTAAGCACACGCGTGCCAGCATCTCAGCTAGCACAATCAGCAGGGTAAATTGTCAGCTTTAATGATTTTGAAGTGTCTCCCAGGCAAACTACCTCGTAATGAAGCAACATTCGCTCTCAGCTAAACTCACAATCCCACACAATGGGACCACCAGGAGCTACAGCACAAGCGAAACTCATAGCGGAGGCTTGCCTTTTTAAAGGCATTTGTTTGGTTGTCTTTCAGCAAGCGCTAAGCAATTTGTGTTTGTACCCTGCTATTTATTAAAGCTGGTTCAGGGAGGAGGAGAATTCAATGCCTGCTTCAAATCATTCTCCCTAGAAATGGTCATTTTTGCCCATAATGAAAATAGAGGATTCCCAGTGCCGGGAGGGCATAGCTCGAGTCAGAACAATCCCTCTGAAATCTCCCTGCAAGGTGATGAAAGACCAGGAGTTCTTCTGAGAAAAGGGGGGATTCCCAGCACAGGCATCATCTCTCTGCTCCGTGGAAGGCTTTTCAGTCTGCAAGGAGAGGAACGGCTCAGCACAAACAGTAAGACACAGGGACACTCGCCCCCAGCACAACATGGCATTGTCTGGAAAACGTGTGGTCCGGTTACAGAAAATGTTAATATTTTAGTGGATGGCAGAAAGAAAACACAATCCATAGTGTTTACAAATGAAGAGTTGCCCAAAACATTTCAGTCCTTCCATTTTATTTTAAAAGGGCTGGAATGCTGAAGAAGGCATGTTGGTGTTTCTAAGGAATGCTACCTGTTCTGCAGAGATGTAAATCAAAATAAAAAAGGGGGGTGGTGCAATATTTTCAGCCACCCATGGGATTTCTCCCATCAACTTTCCTCAGATCTCAGTAGTCAGAGAAGGAACAAACGTGGACAGAGAAATTTGGGAGCTATTTTATCAGAAAAAGTAAGCATATGGTGGGGAAGTAGATGGTCTGAGGTGTCAAAGACGTCTCTGTGAAGTTAAGGACCTCTGTGCTGGGGTCTACTGATCATCCAGGAGGATGTGACTCTCCCAAGTGTGGGGGAATGGCAGGAAATTAAGCCCAGAGAGTTTCCTGGCCATGCCACTGTCATCTCCACAGTCAGAGCATGATCAGACCCAGATGTGGGCAGTCACCTTGTGATAACATCGTGAGTTACCAGTGATACGCAACAGCAGGTAAAAGCAAAACCATGCATATGACTCACAAGATTAATAAAAGAGGGCTGGGGGGAAATAGAGATTATTGTGCTTCAGGTGGAAATATTCTTTGTGGAACTGGAGAAAAAGGCATCTTTCTGTGTAAGGACTGCACTCTGCTCATATCCTAATTCTCCAGACACCTTAACCCATCTTCTTTGATTATTTTCATTTGCATCTCAAGGCCAGAGCTAGCCTGTTCGAGTCCTCTGCTGCACTGCTCACCATATCGCTAATAGTTTCATCTCCCACTCTATCAGGCCTGCAACCACCTCTCTTCTAGAAAGGGGATAATTTTGCAGCCAGCGTTATGACTGCTTTACAAACCCTCACAACATTTAGACTGTTCCCTGCTTTACCTCTGTGATGGCATGGCAGGCTCTGCCAAGAGGAAATCTTCAAAGGACTTTGCATAATGTCATAACAAAGTTGCCGCAACCAGCCAGATCTGGACTCCGAATCTTCCTTGATGAGCTCTGCTGTGCGAGCAGCCCCAGTTATTCCTCCCCTCTGCTGCTGCCCGGGGAAGACTTTGCAGCCCTGATATTGTTTCTTGCTACAGAATAGTGCTTGAGAAAACAAGCTGTTGGGGGTCCCAGACCTCCCAGCTCCCAATCCCATGCTTTCCACAAAAATCTCGACTTTCCAGATACCTTGTAAAGCTGCTGCAACATCCTTTTGCAAGACGAGCACACAAACTCAAATCTGAGGCAGATCAAGGAATCACCCTACACCGATGCCTCTTTCCAAATAACTGGTGCTATCGTCCAAGTCTTTTAACTGAGTCCAGCGTCCTCTTGGTGATTACCCAAGGCTTTGTTAGACATGCAAATGAGACACTCATCTAGGATCTTCTTAGATGAGGCCTTCGTGATGCATAGCCTTCCTTACAGTGACATTGAAAGATTTTTTTGCTCATGCTGGAGACTTGCTGAGTGTGCACAGGAGAGCAAGCCCTCAGAAACCAAGGTTTTGAGGAGCTGACAGCATTCCCAACTGACAGCACACCAGTTCGCCTGTTCAGCGAAACCACCATGAACAGCAGTGAGGAGTAGGCAGGCAGCCAAAGGAGATTGCTGCCTCCTGTGCTCGTCTTCACCTTCCTTTCATCCTGCAACCTCACTTTCTCTTCTAGCCAAGGCTATAGGCTTCAGCCTGGAGATGGCTGCCTGTTGATACATGATTGCGTTGGCCTCCTAAAAGGGGCTTTGGACACCAATGGAGCACAGAGTAAACTGGTCTAGTGGGAGATGTCCCTGCCCGTGGCAGGGGGGTTGGAACTCGATGATTTGAAGGTCCCTTCCAACCTAAACCATTCTATCATTTTATGAAGAAAGTGCAGTCACCATTTCAGAATCAGCATCTAACACACCCGGTAGCGTCAGAAACACAGGATTATCCCAACACTCATCTAAGAACTAGTTTTCCACCTAACTGCTGAGAAATGTTGACATTTTGAAACACGCTTCCTGATGGATTATTGCAATCAAGTTATGGGCATGGCACTATTTAGTAGCATTTATTAGGCGCTGCAATTTCAAATAGTTTGAGCATTATCAATGTATGAAACATTAAGTAATAACCTGGACCTACTAAATATTCACTCTCTTCCCATATTATTAATTCCCCTACACCAACATTTTGTGATTCAAAAACATTTTGTTAGGATGAAGGTATTCTGCAGCTCTAGGAATGGGAGAAGGAGAGATCAAGAGATGGAAGTGGGATAGTAAGGAGGAGCAAGTGCCCAGAGTAACTCATGGGTAACTGGCAGCTCGAAGGCTGGAACTGCCAGACCCATCCCGAAAGTGAGATTTTGCAAAACAGCTTCCTGGGATAGGACCTTCACAAGGGCAAACTGCACTGGAAAATCCACTGGCCTGCCAGCAGCCAAGGAGATACAGGTCTGGCCCAAGGTGATGAGACAGCCTGAAATCCCAGTTGCTCTGCATAGGCAGCAAGATCCACGTGCCCAGCATTGTGCAAAGCAGATCATTTCAGCACTCAAAGTGGCACAGGCTGGCCAGCACAGTGCTATGCCCACACTAATAAACCTTGCTCAATGCAGCTAAATTCTGCTCATTCCTGGGCCAACTTCAGCTCTCCACTTCCCAACATCTACTTGCTCCAAAAGACCAAGACTTAAATGCCAGTACTTAGATTTTTTGAGTCCGGGATGGGCTCCTCCATACCGCATTTGAGCATTATTTCCACATGCTGTTGTGTTTTGCTAAGCCATTCTGCTCATTTCCAGGAGGATCCCACGGGGTTAAGGAATTAGCCTGGGGCATGGGAAAGTTGAGCTTCATTCCTTGATCTGCCACAGAAACCCCAAGTGCCACTGGGCATATCACTCAGCGCCTGCACTTGGGTCTCCTAACTGTAAAATAGGGATAGGAACCCTGTGAGGGTGTTGGCAAGAAGATAAAACGTATTACCATCTGGGAGGTGCTGCGATGCTGTGATAAGAGGGGCCATGCAAGAAACTTAGATAAACAGTTCCAAAACTCTCAGCTTTTTGGTGCTTTCTCTTCTACACTTGACGTACTCTGTGATTTCACACAGCCAGCTTCAGTCTCGTTTGCTCACAGCTTCCTAAGTATTAGAGGTTTCCAGCCCAAATAACAGGTCTTCCCTCAAATTGCAAGAGGTCGTTATCTTTACAATGGCAATTTGCACCCTACGTTTTAAAGGGAGTAAACAGAAATCTCCATCATGCTTCGAGGCCAGCAGACCTAAGGCTTTACACTTTGAGCACGAGAACATCTGTGTCATTTCCCAATGCTATCTCATCAACCACAACATCCATCCTCAGAGCACACCACCAAGTGAAGCCTTTTCCAGAAATGCTACATCTCTAATGATTGCAAGCTCTGTTTTGCCCATCAGCACTCCAGCAGACTTTTTAGGAGCAGGAGGGAGAATTATAGATAAGTCATTCCCCAAAAGCCCTAGAAAAAGAAACCCAATCCTGTAAATACTTTCTAGGATCAGTGGTTTAAGCTTTCATAGACACTGAAGAACTATGAGATGACATGAAGTCACTGCAGGAAGATGTAAACAACCCATGAAAAAAACATTGCATTTCAAAAGATAGGGTACTTCTAAGGCCTCAGCATTCTAAACAGAATTATCTGATGCCAGCACTGTTTATTTGGTGTCTGAGGTCTCACATGCAGCGCAGCCACAGCTTATCAGAGAAGAGTTGTCACCCATTTAGAGAGAAGCTTTAACCTAACAAATTCCTGCACTATGGAGATACCAACCATATGTGAGAATGGGCCTGATCCTACTCATTTTCCGCTACGAAAGCAGTTGCAGGCTTCCTCAGGATTAACGCCAATCAAACGGCACAAGGAACAAATAGGTGAGGCAAGCAGGAGTCCTAACATCAGTATTCCAGTCATCCAATGTGCATATATATACAGCTAAACACTTAATAGATTCAGTAACTTCAAAGTGCCACGTTACCTGGCTGAGTTAACCCCCACTTCCACCCTATTAGAGGATGCTTAAGAGAATAAGAAGCTTTCAGTCATGTTCAGCAATACGGTTTTCATGCACACTGGGATACACTGCGCAGAAATCCAGCAAGAAAGTGGTGTGAACGATTTTTTCAGTTTCTGAAATTATTTTGCTCGTGGGCCAGTGTCATTCTGCAGGTTCATATAATATCAATACCCTTCTGGCCCATGTTGCTCAGCATTTACCCTGTGCCAGCCAGGAGCCTGCTTGGATAATTCCATCTAAGTAGTTACAAAAACAGCAGAACTCAGGAGAAAAGGCTCCTGCAAAATTTGGCACTATTCCAGCTCACCAGCTAAATGCTTCCATCTGATATTCAAAACAGGCAGGTGGAGAATTATCCAGAGACACACCATCATGTTCTGCCTGAACAAATGCAAGAGGGACTAAAATTCTACTTTGGACAGTAAGTCAATTTCACTGTAAGTGTTTTCCCATCGATCCTCCAGTTTTTCTGGAAGATGCACAGGCTGTTTTGCTGAGGAAGAGACCCGTGTGTCTGAGGGTTTGGAAGTGGTGTTAATTTATGTTTTCCTCCTCACTCAGTAGGATTCAAAGGGAGTCCAGCTTGTTTTGCCATGCCAGCCTGTCATTTTATTCCACCAGGCCTCCAATGCAAACAAAATCACCCAGTGGGTTTGTAAGGTCTGCTCACAACAGTGTAATAACTAATTACCCACAAAAGCCATGACGATGCCAAGCAGAGCATGCTCAGAACTGCATCTCACCTGACATCCAAAAAATTAGCACACATTACAAACACTGATCCCCAAGGTCAGCTCCTCTGATGATGAGATGGGTTTTGCTCTAACATAACAGGAGAAATGTCAGATGTAGTTCTTACATGGTATGATGGTATGATGTCCACACACTACCAACCTCACAGGTTGCAAAGGGTCAGCAATCAGGTCAGTGCTTCAGACATTGCAATGTCCATTAGAAAGAGGTATTAGGCTTTATTATAAACAAACAGGCTTGGGTACAAGGAGCAGTATTTCAATTACTTAAGCCCTAATGCCAAACTTGGTCTGTTTCAGAAGCAAGATAATATAGCTCTCACATAGTACGTTATCCTTGCTTTTCAGTAGCCATAGATAAGTATCGTTATGTCACCCTGAAAAAATGCACTCAATTATCCTACGTTGTTATTACTTAATCTGCGTTTCAAAAAAAAGCTTTAGACTGAAAAGATGTTAGATAAAGGCTAAGTATTGCAGATAAAGGCATTGCTTCACTGAATATATGCTGTAAAAGCATGAGCTGTGGTTGCACACATTTAAATGAAGCAGGCTTTTCTCAGCGCATTCCCATATTGGCAGAATCACAGTCGCAACAGGCTGCTTGCACAAGAAGGTGGTTGGAGCGCTAAAAGCAAAATGCAGAGGTAGACTGGGGCAGGAGCCTGCTTCATGTAGGAAAGAGGCTTTGCAAAAACTTCCATAACACTTGGCAGTGAATCTCCTCCCCGGGTGCACAGAGACTGGGTCCCCGCTAAGGTCTGTCCAGGCACCATACATGCAACCAAACTGCATAAGGCACAAATGGAGGTGGTGGTCCAGCGTGAGACTTTCTCAAATGGGAAAAGGAGCTGTATTCAGAAGAGCCGTGGCCACCGGATTCTCATTCTCTACACGGTCACCAGTAAGAGGTAGCAGGACTCTTACTTTGGATACCCATGTTTGGATTACAGCTGCAGCCCCGTGTCAGTGCTGTGTACTTTAATGGTCTCAGAAAATGGGTCTGGCGCTCTGAATTGACGACAAATTGATTGAAACCAGATGTCGTGAAAAATGCCTTTCCAAGTTCATTGGCACATGAATGGTCTTAGCGTGCCCCCAGATAATCCGACTTCTGTGCCCCAGTCTGCTGCAATAAACTAATTGGGAGGATAATATTTTGTCTCCGCATTGTGAACTCCTTGGGGAAAGGAGCTTTTTAATTGCGTACACAGCCCATGACCTGGTAGGCTTTAAATCTCACCGGATGATGTGAAAAGTTATAGCAGGACCTCAGCTGAACACCCGGAGCTCATGTTACTGTCTGAATTAGCAAAACTTCAGACTATTAAATCGTCTGTATTCTTCAAGCATTGCTAGGAGTTTGGTGTCCCCACTGAACTAAGATCTTTTTTGGCATAGTCAAAAGACGACTAACAATACACCATAGGTAGAAAAGTACAGAAGTAAAAGCAGCATCAAGCTGTTGTTCGGTCAAGCCAGCAGATGCACTATGGTAATACTGGCTTTGTCGGAGAGCAGAGATGGCCAGAGTCTGCATGCTCAGGCTTCATCACTTTGCAGACCTCATCATAACAGATATATTTACATTGGCTCCACCTAATTAACACACCCTGCGAGACATAACCTTGCACTCTTCAGCCTCCACATGCAGAGCAAGACCCCAATTTGGTCGGCTTGTATTCCCCAAGGCAGATAAAAATGACCTCCAAAGCCAAGCTTGATTCATGGACTGCCATTAAATGGTCCCTGGGAGAATAATTGATTGATCCTGTTTACCTTCGGCATTGCAAGGCATTTAACATCAGGTTGGAAGAAGTGCAGCTTTGTAATTGTTATTCTAATCACCTTCAAGACAGAGCTATTTGTTTCGGAGCATGATAAGACTTTTCAGACCACTGGCTCCCCAGGCAAGGCTCTGAAAGCCTATCAGAGCACGTGCACTAAATAAGCTCTGCAGAGTATTACCAAGAAAACCTGTCCCTGTTATACTTCCCTGTCAAAATTACAAAAGGCACAGCGAATCCTACAGCATTTAGCTCACATCTGCTCCAAAAAGTGGGGGAAGAAGCCTGCAGCTAAGGTACGGAAGAAAAAAGGTTGAGAGCAGACTCTCTTGGTGACTAATGCAGCTGAGATAAACATCTAGATGCTCGCTAAAACATACAGTATCACGGGCAGATTAAAGGCTCGTTCTGAGATTTTGCAAGCAGCCAGTGACTCCTACCCAGCCATCTGCCCAGAAAGGGCCTCCGACTTGTCAACCAATCCATTTCCCTCCAGTGCCACAGGCTGGGTGATACCGATCTCTGCTGTGTTTTGTTATGAGAGCTTTGATGTACGAGTCTCTGCCCCAGCGCAGGCAGCCCCCTTTAGGGAACAAAGCTGTGGTCTAGCCAGGCTCTTCACCAGTTGTCCAGGTATTAGGTTCTTTTTCCCAGCTTCGGGGCAACCCTATCACTAACCTTTTCCTGTGACCTTTTGCAGGGAACCTTCTGCTCGTGGCCATCTGCATCCTCTCCTTTTCTTTTCAAGCATTCACCTGAGTGTTTGCAGCCAGCAATTACACACACGTTGGTTTGCATCAGTCACAAAAGCTGTAAGCCTCCAATTAACCACCTCATGCCTTTTAATGATACAACGCTAAACAAGGAAGAGAATTAGAGGGAACATCCTCAGAAGTGGTTTGCAGCAGGACAGAGCAGTCTTTATTATTGTTTATATTAGGGTAGCACCTAGGAAACTCAGCTAGAGGCTGTGAAAACAAACAGAGAACTTGGGGAATTAATTTAATACGGAGAATTTATAGTCTATAGGACAAGACAGAGTAGGTGGATGAGGTGTAGTGTAATGAGGAGAACACAATGATTTTCTAAGGATCAGGATAACCTGCCAGCATCCTTCATTCATCACTGCCAAGTTCCTGTATCCTCCCTCCTCGACACTACTTCAAGAGTGTGAATACTGGCAGAGGGCTCAATAGCAAAGATGAGTGCTTCTTTGACTCCCAGAAGACCCATGCAGCAAAGTGCAGCGGAACATGTTGTCTCCATATTCAAAAGATAGCTGAAGATACTGCACCTGCTCAGAAGGTTTCAGGCAAAACAGCATTTCAGAGGAATTCACCAATTCAGCAAAATCTCAACAAGGTGAGTCAATTTTGCCAAGGTTCCCATGAAACTCGCATAGGGCTCCAAACATCAGAAACCTGCTGAGTTTCCTGCCTGGTCACCCATCTGGTTCCTCCGCCGTTCAGGTTTCCAGGGCCCTGGGGCAGCCTGCTGCCAAACAGGCTGCTTCACAAGAGGGGACTTCACTGCTCCCACACTTCTCAGTTTGTGGTGTCCCAGATGTTAGATCATCTCAGGGAGGAAACACAAGAGCATCCACAGATGGAGACCCTGTGAAACCGAGCTGAGAAGCTCAGTGCTCCAGAGATCAGCTCTTGAGACAACCCACAGCGCAAGCTGGTGCACTATTTCCTTCTGCAGAATTTCCACCTGGTTGTGTTTTGCTCCACTTCAGAGGGAATTCAGCTTAATTTCATCAAAACTAAACTTCTTCCCAAAACAGAATCATCTTTTGAAACCCGTTCCTAACAGACACCTTCACAGGGACAGCTGTAGCCATTTCCCCCTCAACAGCAGCCTCTGCACCTCAGTCCTGTTTCAGTTGCTCTCATGTCAGAGGCAGAGAGGTGTATATCCCATACAACCCATCAGAAACACTGCAGGGATATACAAATCAGTCAAATCTAAATTGCCTGATCTGGAAGGCAGATGATATAAACTATCTTAGAGTCCCAAGAGCTCCCCAAGGGAGGAGAACAAGGTAAAATCTCTGTAATTTATCCAGCAGCTTCTAATGGAAATACTTGATCTGCCTGAGAACTACCCATCTGATATTGCAAGTGACTGCAGCATCATGGGCAGACCCCAGGGCTCAGACCAGTTCATCAGACTCATAGGCAGGGAATGTGGGGAAAAGGAAGAGTTTCAATTGGAAAATCACTACTTAAATGAAAATGACTAGAAAATAAGGGGGAAAGAGGACAGATTTTGGAAAGACTGAGATGAAACAATACCAAAAGGGATTGAAGGATACTTAACGTGTAAGAGAGGTTTCTTGTTCTGCTTCACGTAACACTGGACATTTCTCACTGCTCATGGACCAAGAGATAGAAGCAACAGCTGCTGCACATAGACAGCTTTGCTTACTCTGTTCAGTCACCAATAGACTCCACTGGGAGCCTAATTTTATCTACGCTATGAGAAACACATTTCCAAAAGTCTGTGTTGTTCCCAATGACATACCTGCAACATGTCAAACAAGAGACGAGGCTCCTCCTTGGGATGCAGCCGGGCGTCCTGTGAAAGCTGAGAGCTCCTGAGCAGGTTCTCCAGGGAAACATCTGTGGGAGACACTGACACTAGCTGTAGGGTTATGTGGGGCTTGAGCAACAAACCATCTGTCAAGACCTGCTTATTAGGATGTTTACTCACAAAATTGGCCTTTTCATCAGTGTACCATAAATGGTTTCTGAAAGCAGTCCTGACCACCAAGAAAACGGTCTAAGAATCAATCAACAGGAACAAGACTGGATCCAGCAGCCAGAGGAATCAGTTTCTAGCGTAAGAACCAGCTACGTTTTTCCCAGTTTCACAGCTCCCATTTGTCCATTTTGCTACCACTCCTAATTGTAGATCAGTAAATTATTTGGGGTTTTAGATTAATATCAATGAGGATCCTTTGGCAGGACAAAGGGCCTTTTGTTTCCTCCCTCCATGCAAAAGCATTGACTCTCTGCTATACAGTAGGGACAGTGATTTGGTGATTTATTATTTTAACTCCTTTTGCTGTGTTTCCTGTTCATATCATGACAATTGTGTTGAGAAGTTAATGAAGGGGGAAAGCACAACAGAAAGAAAACCCAGCTCTCCTGTCACCTTTTTTTTTTTTTTTAATATGAAATTCATTTCTTATTTAGTATTTTTGTAATGGATTCACAAAGTTTACTCAGACCAAAGACATAAGTGCTGTGCTCTGAAGTCATGAGTAGACCCCCACAGCTGGTAACTTCAGATGAGAGTCAACAGGACAGAAGATGAAAGTTAAACAATCCCACCTTAGTGGCAAAGAAGAGGGAAGGGAGGAAGGCTCAGAGTGCCCACATTACCATGTACATGTGCCCAAGAGACCTACCTAGGGTGACGGTGGGCATCTGCAACAGGCCCAGGGGAAGACACATGCTCTGAATCAAAGGTCAATGGCTCAGCAATAAAAGCCTCTCTCAGGGCTAAGACCATCCTTCAAGGGCAGCAAGTCTTACGTAGATCAACACAGGAAAAAGAAAGCAGCAGGGACCACAGCAGAGATCACTATCTCCATGGCAGGGAAGGGGAGGGGAAAGAAATTGAGCTTGTCATTTAACAGTAATAATAAACATTTCCGAGTGTGCTTCCTCCTTTCCCTGCAGAAGTATCTTCATCCTAAGCACTGATGGGCTTCAAGTGGGATGAGTCAGATCCAAAGCTCCCAGTCCCAATATCTCTGTCAGAAAAATATCTTGGGGTAGCTGTGGATTGTGCAGATACAGGATTGCTTCAGGGTATTCTGCACAGTGTTGAAGAGAGCAGTGTACTGCCTCGATGTGTTGTTCCATACAAGCCACTCAGAAGACACCTGTAAAAATGGATATGTTGCAGATGAGAAGGGATAGTTTCTCTTCCTTCCAAGCAACCAAACATCAAGGAAAACACTATCATGAGGTGTTTGACAGGAGAAACAAGCCAGAACTTCAGTTTCATTCAGCATTTGTGCTTTAATGCCAAGCCACAATTTATTTCGTTAAGAAGAAGAAAAAAGCAGTAAAGGAAACACTTACCAGGATGAACACGCTGTCTGCTGTGTCCTGGAGGCATGAAGGTGGCTGAAGCAATAGCAGAGGTCGGGATATCCAGGTCAATAGCCAACAGTGCCCTTGACCTCATTGGCCACTGGGTGAGATGGCTGTTTGCATGACATAGTTAGGCGCTGCTCCCGTGGTTGATGCTACGGCCTTTGCAAGCTGCTCCAACAGGATTTACAGACTGCTGTCTTATCAAACCTGATGGATTTCCTCTCCCACTCCTTTCCCAGCCCTTGCCATACGCTGGGAGATACAGAGCATGATGCAGCATTGAGGATTGACCCTATGTCTAGAAAGAAAAGGCCATCACCATGATTTTGCCTTCCAAGGGTCTGGATTTTTTGTAAACTCCTACTCTTTCCTGAGTTCACCTTCCCGAGAGAAGAGCAACTTCAGGAAATTGTGTCAGTCAAGAGTCCAGGAAAGAAAACTGTAATGCGATATAGGTCTAACCCACAGAAATGCTGGGAACGTCTCCTTTTACAGTGGGCCCTTCCAAAAGGAAACCAACCCACTGTAAATAATGTGTCTGGGAAGAGAAGACAAACTTTTAACCCTTCTCTTGCCTCTACTGTTTCCTTAGTCAGACTGCAGCTTTCCTTGAAGCCAGGCAAAGTCACCCTCTCTACAGTTCCTAGGTCTGTTCTCCAGCTCTGGGTAGCCCAGAGATCCCACTGTTTTGCTAATCCCACTGCCTGAAACTGGGCATCGAGTATATGAATGGGTGGTGCTCCAGGCCCTATAGGTTTGATGATTGCACCTAGCCCTCCCTGCCTGCATCATTCTCCCAGCTCCACCTAGACGTCCAAGGGAAGGGATGAAATGTAGAAAGGGTCATTCTGTCTCTTCCCGAGGGCCATTCCCAGGGCTTACACAAAGTCCTGCTATTGATACAGAGCACCTTCACTCTCAGATATCTCTAAGTGGTTTTAACTCAGTGTCCTCAAATACAACAAATAACAAACCCGTATCTTCCTTTAAAAGCACTTCTTTCCATTATTGCTTAAAGCACAGACTCAAGATACTGCTTCTCCCAAGTTCAGATTAACAGTTTGACCTAAGTTTCACCATCCAGGGTCTGGCTCTTAAGGGAGAGCAGGGAGTCCTTCCAACATTAGCCAAGAGAAGTCACTGGGACAGCTTGTACAAACAGACATAGGACACTTGCAAAGACAAGCTTAGAAACCTTGATCCACCAGCATTCCTCAGCATGTGCTTAATTCACCCCAACCACCAAGTACCCAAAGCATGAGGTGAAATGCTTCGCTGAGTAAGAATGGGCTTAATCACATGCTTAAACACTTACTGCATGAGTACTTAGAGATTAAGATTGATTAGGTCCTTCTCCTCCCTGTACCTCATGCTTCCTGTTCTCCTCATGAAAATCTCATCTCTGAAGACACAAGCTCACATAGTGCAAGGAGACACAGGGAACATATTTTTTAACAGGTTGCAAGTTTTCCAGCTTCCTGTCCTTGACCACAGAAGACTTCAACCTTTTTGGGGAGAAAACAAAGCCATTACATCATGAGGTGAGAGTCCAAATCACATAGATTTTCCTTCAGTATTGTCATGAAAATCTTAGTTCCCAGGACTTTCAACTCCAACTCCTTTAAAAAAAAAAGCAAAACCCAGATTTTCAGAGCTTGGCTCAGTGAAATCAAGTTATTAATGTTAATATACTTTATTGATCTTAAAGGAATACAGCATGGAAACAAAGGCCATTAATTGAGAGAGAAGCTCTGTTTACATTAACAAGTCATTCAGCACAAAAGGAGCAGATCCAAACTGAGGTCCCCACAAGTACAACACACGTAGTTCAAGTGTTTACTTTAGCCTAGATTTATCTGGTCCCCAAGGTTATTTGGACCAAACTTGTCCACATTTTTTGACTGGAAGCTGTTCTAGAGAGACATCACTGGTTCAGACCCCATGTCCCTTTCCGGGTAGAAGCACATTTGCTGTGCCCCTGGAGTGGACCATCTGCGTTAGCGTTCCAAAGGCGTCTAGCTAGTGTCCACCAAAACTGCTCTACTGTCCAAACTAATGCACAGTAAGTGGAAATGACCACGGGATTCACTTCCAGACTGCTCTGTTGCTCCAAACAAAAGCACAAATGTAGGGATAGTCAGAGGGAGAGAAAAACGCTCCAATGACAGCAAAGGCCCAAGCCAGGGTGCAGTAGATGCCTAACACTCTGTCTCTAGGATGGTTCATTTGGTTTGCAGGTCATCAACTTTTCCTACAGTTTAAAAGCAACGGTAGGATGCAAAATTGCTGCCCAACAGTGACTCCCACAGTAGGATACTATATGGACTACGTCCATAACAGTGTTTGCGTTATGGGGGGATGATGTTTACCATAACAGAGGACTTTGGCACAGACTGCCTGTGTGAAAGGGTGTATTAAATTGTTTTGCAATAGGACAAGAGTGACCAGAAACACACGTCCATAGCTTGCATAAATGCATGCCACCATCAGACAAGCATGCAAAGTGAACTTCTTTGCAAAGCAATGCAAAACTTACCTTCAGCAGCAGTTGGGAGGACAAAAGACTAATAAAGACTGAGGAAATCCAATTGCATAGACAATTGCCACCAGCTACACCAAGACCACAGGAATACAGGAAATGGTCTCCTGGGTCAGCGTGATGGTACATCTCCTCCAGCTAATGGTGCTTCAACAGTCCCAGCAAAAGACAATCTTTAGGGGGAGCACGAAAGCCTGGCCACTATTTGCAGTCCATTCACCTTACACTCCTCCTAGCATCCACAGTCACTGACTGGGGATGGTAGAGCACACATGCTTCCCTACCTTCTCTATCCCCTTTCAACTTGCTGATATTTTATCTGCCTCGCTGCTTCCTGTGGCAGCAAATTCCTTGCTATGTAAAACAGCACTTTCTATTATCCCTTTTAAATGGATCTCCCACTTGTTTCCATATGTCTCCCCTCATTCCAGCATTGTGGGATTTTTTTAAACCCCAGAGCAATTGTTTCTCACCACAGTGCTCCGACTGTAATGTTTAGTCAGAGAAAGAAACACCATGCAGCGGAAGGAGCCTCAACACAATTCCTTGGGGGTTCAGAGAAATTCAGGAGAAAAGCAAGTTTGAAAGACAAACCTGGAGTTTATGAATTGTCTCCATTGGTTTGCAGTCTCTGTATCCTCTCTGCACTGTGCACAGGACATTGCAAAGAGTTGAGAATGGTTCAATTTTTTGTACTAGCAGCTTAGTTGTATGTATTATTGCTGTCTCCTCCAAAGGTACATACTAGACACTGAAATTAGCTATTAAAAATGTCTTTAGCTGTTTCTACTTCCTCAAAATGTTCATGTCCTTGTTCCCTCCTGTGAGAAATATCACATGCTGAGGGAAAGCCATGCAGGTGTGGTGACTCACCTGCCAGAGTGGCAATCACAGCTAATAAAAGCCTTTGCTGACCTTTGTGGCAGAAAGGGATGCAGGTCCCTCAGAGATGGCTTTGCTGGCTGCCACCTGAGGAGCGCCTGACCTTCCTCTGAGCCAACAGACAGATTTGGGATTAGTGAAGGCACAGGACTCTGTCATGGAGAATCTGTTGTCAGTCCTTATTCAGGAAGAACCCCAAGCCAGAAGAAAACTAGAAAACTTGTAAGGGATGGACAGATTCCTTCTGAAGCCCTGGGACAGGGAAAGCTGCAAAGACCTGGGACCTACAGGCCCTCTGCAAGCAGGGGTTGTGCTATAGAAGGCCAAAACCAGACCTGGGGTCTTATCACTTGTCCCACTAGGGGTCTTGCAGGACTTGGCCAGATGGTTAAAGCACCTCAGCAACCAGCACTGCTGATAGTGGCCTTGAACACTTAAAGAGTACTGGAAGAAATGAGGTGGAGACTCTCAGATGACTCTGTTTAGCCCAGTCCAACTTACTGAGTTGAAATTAGAGTTAAACACCTCCTCCTTCAGCCTCTCCTGGACCACTCCATTTATGGGCTCTCCATTGCCACCTTCCTTCAGACCCAGCTGTCCAATTTCCAGCACCACATCCAATTTCTCACAACAAGCGTGATATCCACAACAAGGGCCCCACACATTTGGGATGTCTAGGCACAGTGCCAGGGCCTCTCTCTGACCCCACACACACCAGACACAGCTTGCTTCGTGATCCGCTGACCCACAGCTGGTGGCTGGGGTTAGGGAGCAGAAGACAGATCCAAAAAGCCTGCTGGAAGGCAGACAGCCCTGTGAGACTATCGTCCTTTTCAGACGACTGCATCTCATAGCGCGCACGCGCGATGCTGATGCCTGCACTGGGAGAGATGGCACTTTAGAGATGTGCAGTGACACTATTTAACCTGAATCACAAGGAATCCGGCTAAAGTGGTCTGTTCTTGCTCATGTTAAGCAAATGCTTCTGTACTTTCCTGCACTCAGTTACACATGGAGTACGGGAGTAGCTCATCCCGAACCTCCCCACCACAACCTGCCCCCACCTTGAAATAAGCCCCAGTGCACTGAAAACTAATGTTCCCACTTCAAACTTCCAAAGACTACCATAAACACTGGAAATAATTAAAACGTGAACATTATGAAAAATATAGCGGCAAGGACTCAAGGCTGTGGAGCTAGAAAGCCAGATAGCTTAAAGAAGTGCCAGATATTTAACTGGCCTCCAAGATTAGCAGATGTTTTTCAACCTAACGTTGCAAAAACTTGCTAACTTAGATGTGTTTCCTAAATCAGTACCAGAGAATATGTGCTGTGTATTGGGACCATATCAAATACTTTTCCAGCACTGTAAGATCTTCTATTTAAAAAAAAAGGCGGGGGGGACGGGGACGGGACGACTGTAGAAAGAAAAAACTAGGCCTGTTTAAAGGATTCTGGATGCTTACCTAAATCGTGTAAGAAAAGGAAAATTCCTTCCCCCAACTGAAAAGACTCGGATGCAATTAAGACGGAGATAGCATCAGCACATTTCCCTGTCTGCTATTAAGCTTTTCCGCAGGAGTACTGCAGAATACAGTCATTGCAGCTGATACAGTCTTAGCGATATTTAGGTGGTTATTTCCTTCCCCCCCCCCAATTATCTAAAAAGAAACCATTCAGCAGCTCACTTTTGAAAACCAGCCTCCCTCACCTGGTATGAGGCAATCTGCTATAGCACTGCAATTAAAAACTCATCATCCCAAAGCCACTGGTCGGTTTGTCTTCCCACCAGCAGCTCCTTTACAGCCAGAGAGACAGAGTGCACGTCTGAAGATCCTCCCTGCTACACCTTTGAGGAGATTTACAGGGATTTGCACATGTTTTTCTCGCTCAAAGAGAGATTATGTGGCGTGATTAAGAGATATTCTAAGAAAGAAACTACTAGCTTCAACAAGCTTCTTGACATTCCCTTTGTTTGATATAACACCCATCAGTTATTAATGGGAATGTATTAAGCTACTGCTTAGCCTCAGTAATGCCATGTTTAATAACAAACATTTCTCCTCTCCCCCCATCTCTGCAGTAGCAGCCATTGTCTAGTAATTTCTGGACAAATTAATCTATATCTATCTATCTATATATATATTTTAATACATATATATATAGAATCTGCCCTTCCATGTCTAAAGCAATGGGAGAATTGAGACAAGCTAAGGCAAGTTACAGCTTTTCCTATATCATGGGAGAAGGACTTTCTGGGTCACTGAATCCAGAACCTTGTGACCATACTGTGAGACCCCTTACAGAAACTGACATTCCTCTATTAAAAAAAGGAAAAATATGAGAGAGACATTTTATAGGAAGGAATCCACTACACTGCACATTAAAAAATAAAATCTGCCACTTAGAAAGTGTTACCACTGCCTCAGAAGCTGTTCCAAAAAACATTTAATTCTGGGTGGATCTCTCCTTCCCACATTTGCAAGGCGAGGAAACCTGCGAAAAAACTGCTCTGCCTTTCAGGTGGGTGACAGGCGGGAAGGATACAGAAGAACCACAAAGGAAGGTGTCTGTCTGCTCAGCAGACCTTCCTGTGGAATGGACAGGCTGCATACATATTCCCTGAACTTCATACCAGTCACAGCATCCATGCCAGCTGTATGTCCACTGCTTCACGGATGCCAGAGCAGAAGATGAACCAGCAGAAACCAGCCCATCTTCTAGGCCTGCCCCATCAGACATGTGTGCACCATAAACCTCCAGCCTTCCCACCAGGCAGCTTCAAAGCTGTTGCTGCAAAGGGAAGCAGTGCTGTCTACGCGTAGCTCCTTTCTCCTTTGCTGGCAGAGAATCACCTCCAGTCCTACAGGAAGAAAGAGACTGAGACAGAGACTAGTGGGTGACACAATTATCACTTCTTTCCATAACCTCCTGAGGGTTGTCATACAGTCAGTTACCATACCTAAAGAGGGCACAAGGGACAGCAAGTCTATGCTCTCCTCCACCCAGCCCAGCTCCCAGAGCACACAGCTCTTGCGGATTCATTTACTGGACATTTCAGAGGGACACCTGCTGTGTTACACAGATCTATTTGGTTACAGAAACCTACCATCTGCCCCTGTGCTGTACCAACCAAAGTCTGCAAGCACCCTGACCGCGAGGAGGATTAATATCACATTTCCATCTGCTCCGCAACATGAGCTGCCCATAAGCAACAACCTGAAGATGCCTCTGAGCTCCTAAATCCCACCTTGCCCCTAAAAAAAAGTGCAAGTTATGGGAAGAACAAGAGGAGGCATGACAATCCAGTTCCCTCAAAGCACAAGTCACATCCACAGCAACATTTTAAACCTGCTCTGTTTCCTGCATGGCTAAAAGCAGGGAACATTAACAGGTCACAGAGAGACATCTAAGTGGTGACAATGCCAATATAAAACCATTCACCGGGTGTGCATCAATGTAAAAAACTTTTAAAAGGTATTAAAACAGACTGTTTATTACAGCATATGATGTGTTATATTAATTTACACAATGATATATATATAAAAACAGCCATTGATGATGTACAGTAAATTGGACATCAATAGGAATATTAAAACTACTGATACTCATGCACGTGACATGCATATGTTTTTTTTTTTTCTTTTTCAAAAGCAGTTTTACACAATATACTGAAGTTACTAAGCCTTGGTCAGCTGCTCCAACAGTTTACTCTGAACACCACTGCCATCCGCAGTGGGACTCCCAGGAGATCAGAGCAGAATGCACTCCAGAGAAGGCCACTTAACCTTGGAGAGATTGAACAGGAGCCCTTTCCTGGTGGGGGAAAGCTGGGGGAGGACAGGGGTGAGTTTCAAGAAGAGAATCAACAAGAAAAGAAAAAAAAATATAAAAGAAACAAAACAGGCCAGACTACCAGGAGGAAGAAGTTCAAGATGTGGCAACAGGAGCAGCAAGAAAGGACAAGCAAAAACATGAAGACCACCCACATTCCCTCCCCCTTATCCCTTAAAACCTTATGATTTTAAGCTGTCGATATCCTCTATAAGACCCAGAACTGGAAAAACTAGGCAAGGAAGATCCATTTCCAAAAACATTAGCCTTTTTTCAGAGCCTTCTGATACCATGCACTGGAGGCTGTTCACCACTGAAATGGCAGTGTTATGTTGTTTTCTTTTTTAAAGAGTATAATGGTCTTTTATTTCCACATAAAAGGCACTAGTATCCACCCAAGTTCTGAAGACAAGTGACATAATTTACCTTAAGTTTTAAATATTTGTATTAAAAAAAAAAAAAATCTGTGGAAATATGTACACAAAAGCACCTTGCTTCCAAAAGCAGAAGCAGATACATTCCACCAAGTCACCTCACTAGACGGTTGTCATGAGCTTCAGAGAGCCCGACCGAAAGCGGAGGATTTTCTTCTTGAGGTTATGGGAGGCTTTGATTTTGACAAAGGCCTTCGCCGCATTTTCATGCAGCTCCGGCGCCGTGACCGTTTGGATGGGGAGTGTCTGGACAAACTGAGACCAAATAAGGCCCCCGCTCTCATCAGAGTCACTGGTGGTCGTGCTCTCCCCTACAAACTCCACCTCGCTCAGGCTCGACTCGCTGTCTCCAAAGCAGTTCGTTGTGTAGTTGCTCTGCTCGTCCTCGCTCGTGTCCACCACGGTGGAGTGGAACAAGGACTCGCACTCCGCTGAGTACTCTGAATCACTGGCCACATAGGCATACGGGCTGACATAGGGCAGGGGGACTTGCGAGTAGACCCCCACACCTTCCCGCCGGTTCCTCCTCGCCCTCCGTAGGGCCTCCTCATAGGAAACCTCTGCGGACGACTTCCACCGGCGGTAGTCGGCACGCTTGTGTTTAGGCTTGGCCACCACAACCTCTCGGCCGTGCCCGTGGGACCGGATGGCGGATTTGTGCAGGCCAGCCTGCCGACTCTGGGGGCCTGACTCCGGCTGCAAGCCGCTGCCCCTCTTCCCCCGCGAGGAGGGTTTCTTCAGTTTCTTATTTGTATCCAACTCATCAGGAAAGCGGCACTTCTTGCTGGCCGGCTTGGCTTTCTCCCGCAAGGTCTGCGAACCGTTTTCCACCCCGTTGGCAAGGTGGGGCCTGTGCTTCAGTGCGGAGCTTTTCAAAATCTTGACGTTTCGGGTGCCTTTGTGAAGCTTCACGCTTTGCTGCTGGGCCGGTATATACTGGGCGTTCACCAGCAACCCATCATCCAGGCTCTGGGAGGAAGAGCCCTCGCTTTTGAAATCCAGCGCGGGCCTCTCCTCGACGGCAGGTGACGAGGAGCGAGCCGCCTGCAAGCTGCTCTTCAGCAGGCCCTTTTTGGGAGGCTGGCTGACCCTGTTCTCTGGCTGCAACACCACGGGCTTCCCTGGGCTCTCTTTGGGAGACATGGCAAAGACCTGGCCATTCTCCTTGGGGATGTCCCCTGCTGTGGCCACTGTGCTGTGGTTCAGCTCTGGAGGTGCTGGTTTGATGCCCCGTGGCAGGTGCTTGCTCTGAAGTTCGCCTGCTGTGCTGGGCGGGAAAGCCATCGGCAAAGGTGCCTTCCTACTCTCCAGCTGCTCACCAGCCGGCTCCCTCAGCCTCTGCTTCAATGGGGAAGGTGCCGCATGGTCCAGAGCGGTGGTTCCACCAGAAGGTAAGCACGCTTGCTTGGAGCTCTTCAGGTTCACGACATTACCGTGAGCCACCACTCCTGCAGGCTGCCTGACACACATGCTTCCATGCCTCAAGATCCCCTTGGTGGGATCGGCGTTGAGACTCGTCCTAGGTTTGTTAGTCCTTACCGCGTGCGTCTTTTTCTGAACCAGGCTTAAGATGTAACCATCTATCCTCTTGCTGGTGGAAGGGCATGGCGCCGGCCAGGAGACTTGTGGGAGAAAGGTGTTGGTGGATTTTCCCGAGTCTGTTTCAGATCCAGCACAAACGTCACTAATATCGCAACCAAGCCGCTCCTCTTCTCGCTGAGGGTTTTCAGTCACGGGGAGAAGAAACATGGGACTCTGCACAGCTACCGCATGGAGTGGGCTGGGGTACCGGTAGACGTCATTCCCGTTTTTAGACACCAGATCGCACTGATACTTTGGGTGCACATCTGCAACGACATCGAGGGAATTTGAGTGCGGTGTGGACAAAGAGCGACAGACAGAGCCTGCGGTCTGGTCCTCATGCTGGCCTTCCTTATTATAGTCCATCCAGCCTATGAGATCTGAAAGGCATTTTAGAAGAGTTTAGAGAGCCTGCCAGGGACAGTTCTGCTATGTTTTTCACGTGCCACCAAGGACTCTGGTCCCATCTACACATACGATGCAATGCTTACACAGCAGCAGCACTGTTCAAACAGCAGAAACCTTGCAACCAGGGATGCCATTTAAGCGATACAAAAGCAGCGCTATTCTTCCGTGGGTCTCTTTGTAACTGCATCTACGTAGGATTTGCCCCAATGTGACTACATGGTCAAAGACCATAAACATCACAACCCTAATGAGAATATTTACTTTGGTTTCAAACCTGTGCCTAGGTTGCTAAGAGCTTCCTATTTTACTTCCAAGCCATCCAGAAGACTGTAAGGGTCTCTTCTGTTTATATGCTACACAGGCACTTCTAAAACTCACTGTGGGTCTCAGCACAATTTTACTTCACTGAATCCAATGGGAAACATAAAAAATATAGACAAGAGTCCAATGAATTCTTCTAGCTTATTAATAAATTTCACTTACAGATTTTTTCAAGCATATCTTGTGTGAAAAAAAAAATTCCATATTTAATTTTGTCCCTGTTGTTCTTATTATCGGTACTACTATTATTATCATCATAATTATGTTATAATAACAATGCTAATAATAATAACAGATGCTCCTTTTGAGCAATAAAGGGTTAAAGAATGGGAAACAGGCTCATCTTTCCACACAAGTACAAGGAGTGCAGGTCAATCCAGCTGACATCCTAGCCTTGGCTCTGCAAAGAGAGTTCTGCAAGAGAAATCCAGTGCGTTTCAGGATGCATGAGTCAGATTTAATGGCTAAGGCACTTACTTGGGAGGTAAGCGACCTTAGGAGCAGGGCTTCAATCCAAGCAACTAAGACTATTATTTTCTTAAGCTTACAATGCCCCTGTCTTCTTGGGTAGGGGTACAATCTAGATGACCCTTCTAGATCACTGTCAGTCCTGTTTTCTACCCTTGGGCTAGAAACTTTAGCCAGGGTACTCAAATTTGAATGCTCAATGCTCATTACTTATCTAAGGCGTATTTCAAAAGAGGTCTTACAGACGATGAAATTAGCTGATAGCAATGATGTTCCTGTGTGACCAGGAGAGGAAGAACAGGGAAATAAGGAGCATGAACTTCCTCCAGATGACCTCACAGTTCTCCTACATTTCCTAAATTCTATGTCAGAGTCAGGAAATGTTGACCAAAACACTTCTTTAAAGATGAAATTTCACAAACTGGCATGTTTCAACAGTGAGACAGTATGAATAATGAGAGTTTTAGGTTTTTGTGATGTTTAAAGAAAAAAACAGCAATGCAGTCTGCCGAAAATCCTTGTGTATGTTTTTCTTTTTAGGTATGGCTGATTAAGATCACATATACCTTACATCAGAGAGCATTAAATTACTTCAAGGTGCTCAAAAGATAACTTAGAGGATTTCTCAGCATCTCAGAATGAATGTATCCCAGGCTGTATTTTCCCACTTTACAGCTAGAAGAACTGGAATTATTTTGTCTTCGAGTCACAAAAAAACCCCACACTGTAAGTTAACCATAAAGAGCAGAATAGAAGTTGGAAATACTATGGTTAGGAGCCTCCTCCACAAACCAGAATGGACTAAGGCTTTTGAATGAGTATGGCTGCAACCAATAATACTTGATCACAGAAGTCCTACTGAAGTGTCCTTTCTGGACAACAGACAGCGGCCACCCTCCTATTTAACCATCCCACACATTAAGGCTTGCACCTTCAGCCTAGTGTCAAAAGAAATTCAACAGCTCTCTGCCAAAAAGACAAAAGAGTTTTACCCCTGTTTATGATGTCTATTTGTCTATGCTATATAAATACAGAGGACACCTCAACATGGCACCTAGATGTTGAGGACGATCAGAACTGACAAAATGACTGCTACAAACAGACTGCCGTACACCGTGAACTCCTAACACCTGTAGCTAGCTCCTTGCTCTGTCACTTTAATGAGGACATGGCTGTTGAGGCATCTTTCATTATTGCTATTTAGTAAAAATGCTTTTCTAAAGGAAACCATGAGAAATTAGCCGACTAACGTGTTTGTGTGTATAGGTACCACTGCCCTCTACTGGGTACAGCAGCTCTCCTATTTTCGCATGTTATTTTCATGTGTTTGGAGTGACACATTCAGAGGAAAGGCTGCAGTAGTGGAGGGCAAACGGTCCTGCCTCGTGACCCATGTACGTGATAGGCACTGGAATCTTTTCAGAGCACAATGCATCAAATGAAAGGAAGAAGGGTTCATCCAACCCCGATACTCCTGAGGCAGTATTTCCAAAGCCAAAGGCCACCTCCTGGAGTATGATGTATTCGACCTGCTTTTACTATACCTGCAGATTTAGGGCGTCCATCTGAGATATTCAGTGTTGCCTCCAAAGGGCTGCAAAAGCAAGTGCTAGAATGGCAACTGGATAAACACTCACTGAAGACAGAGTTAGATGAATTGGAGAGCGATCCAGAAGCTCCATCACTCAGCTCATAAAACCCTACAAAAATAAGAGTTTGGATTTATATTAGTTATGTCTACACAAAGTTACCATTTGTGTCCCTAGAAAGGCAGTCAAGCTCATGTTTATGTTGGCTTACTCTCTTGAAATTAGTTATGGGATTTCATTCAGTCACCAAAAAACAGTGCACAATTTAATAATATCCTCATTGCTATGAAGGATTCAGTTTAAAAGTAAAGCACTTAAAAGTAAAAAAGCAGAACTTTATTTAGCATATGAAATTTTGAACTTTTTTTTTAACCTTTACAGGGGTTGGGGTTTTAACCTTTACAGGGCTTTTCAAATTTCAGCAAGAAGGATCCAGGCTGTGTTTGACACTCCTTTCATTTAATAGTGTATGATACTTCCAAGACAAGCTCTCCAGCTATTACTGGACTACAAAAATTTTACCAAGTGCTGGGCCCAATGCTATACATTATTTTCATCAAAGTTCTGGAGATAGATAGCGGATGACATGAAAGAAGGAAAATGGTAAATAATGTGCAGACACAGAAAAATTTATTTCTTAGTAAACTGGGACTGCTCAAGAAAAATATGACATACCATAATCAAGATTTAATTTTAGGAAAAAAGAATGCAGGGCATGTCTCCAGAAGAGGGATGCACCCTGGAAAACAATAATCCTGAAAAGGACTTAGTCAGCATGGAAAAGCAGCTCAATCAAGCTTAATGATATGGCAAAAAAAAAAAAAAAGCTAATGAGATTGTTGGATGTACAAAGAGACTAATGAACAGCAGTAGGGAAATGACTTCAGCAGTCTATACAGCACTGGTAAGAAAGACATTGGAACGGTATGCCTAGTCCTCGACTCCAGCACGCTTAAAACAAAGCTGAAAAATTGGAAAGGGGCCATAAAGCTATTTAAGAGCTTGGAAAAATGCCTTAAAACAAATGACTTAATGAACTTGACCTGTTTAGCTCATCAAAAAAAGTCAGGAATTACACTGCATAGCACCTCCAAGAGGAGAAAAAGCTGCGTACCAGAAGAGACTTTAGTCTACGAGAGAAAAGCAGATAAAAAGCAGGGACGGAAGAAGTCAAATTCAGATTAGAAATTAGCAATGATTTTAACAATTGCAAGTTGGTGGACTGTCTACTTTTTAGTGTCTTCAGAACAACTCTGGACGCCTCCAGGAAAGGTTCCCCACAGTTGAATACCACTTACTGGCTTCAACACAGTTAGAATGGGAAGCAATTCAACATGTAAGGGATTGAATTGTTTGAGTCAATGTTCCCTTCTGGCTGTAAGATCAATTTTGACATCCTCCTCCTGCTGGTGGTGCTTCTTTTCACCATTTTTCCTGCAGCCTCCTAATATGCAGGATAATTAGAACTTTTTGAACTAATTTCTGGGTGGCCTTGAAAAAAAAAATGCCCCAAACACTAAAAATCTAATTAAGCTTGAAATGCTCCTCTGAATATGTTGTCTACAAACAGCAACCTTTCCAGTGGAAAGTGGACTTTGCTAGTAGGCATTAATTATCGGAGTGTGAACATGCTATAGACATTTACTGTTGTAGCACTGAAAACTATAGCCAGTTTAATTCCAGATACCAAGGGAGGCTCCATTCTGCAGAATATTGGCCTTACCTGAACTTGGACGACTGTCTGTCTCAAGGTGTTCATCTGTCGTTTTTTCCACGTCCAGGCGGAGATCACTTATTTGCTTATCTAGCTCTTGTAACTGATTTAGTAGGCCGGCATCCCTCCTCCTCAAGCAGTTCTGGAAAACAAGACGACAAAAAACATCAGCTCCTTCAGTGGGGCAGACCTGAAGGGGCTCCGAAACAATCAGCCTTCTCCATCTGAGAATCGTGGAAATACCTCATCAATATTCTTTTATTAAAAAAAAAAAAACCAAACAAACCAAACAAACCAAAACCAAACCCAAAACAGAACAAAGCCCTGAAATTCTAGATGCTCTGGATAAATACTTAACTGAAGAATTATGCAGGCACTTCATTCCGGCCACTTCCAGCCAGTTCTACGAAAGGAGCACGCTCCACAATTTAGGAAGACCAACACACTATGTTGGCAAAGCACTCCCTTTGCAGGACCACAGCTGTGACAACAAAGCTGTACTGTATGATATGGTCAAACCAGACCTGTGCACATGAGACGGGCTACTTCAGCGAAAGGACAGCCTTGCCAGTGTAATAGGGGACGTTCACCACCACAGTGATGTTAGTCAAAGACCACATCTGTTCACACAATGGGACGAAACAGCTCTGCCAACAAGTGCCTGTAGTGTGGGAACCGCCTTGTTCTGCTGCGCATTATGAGCTTATAGTCTACCATATAGACAGCAAGATTCCCAGGGCTGGGATCACGGCCCTTTTATTAGTTTTGCAGTGCAGCAGGAAGGAAGAGTAATTCTTTCTCTTCTCCCATTATAATTGTATGAAATTGCTGTGAGATGAATTTTAAGGCTATTTATGAAGGTAATTTGATGGCATAAAATAAGCAATAAGAAATGATTTTGTAAGGCACTCATTAACCCACGGTCAATGCAATCAGTTTCCCTGTGTGTATTATAATGTTGCTTATCCATCATCTGTTCAGTTTCATACCCTCTAATTGTTCTGGCTTTGGGGAAAGTGGGGGAGGCAGGAGGAAGGTTTATCTCTCTCTCTCTTTTTTTTTTTTTTTTAAGTGCATTATTTGATCAGTGCCCAGCAGTGCTCCGATACGCTCATCGCAAAGAGTTTTGATGCTCATAACTGGACTAGTTCTAAACCCATTAAATCAAGGACAACCTTTCCCCTGGGGTGGGCCACTCCTCCGGCAAAGGGAAAGCAAATGCTAATAGTATTAGCGAGGCTGTTTGAAGATGTGCTGGCATTTAACACCATCCTTGGAGAACCAAAGGGGCGATCCCAAGCCTTCTCCCACATTTCTGACGGGAGCCAGGAGCTGGCTGGGAGCCAGGCTGGCAGAGGTGATGGGTTCAGGCGGTAACTCACTGCGACACCTACTGCCACCAGTGTCCCCCCTCCCCCAGCGAGCACTGCATCTGGTTCCAATCTGCAATGTCAAGTGCACAATTTAAAGTGCTACCACAAATCCCCGGGTTTGGGGTGGGTTGTTTTTTTTTTTTGAGTAATGATTCCCCAGTCCTTCACTACGTCTCTTCGGCAGCCAGCCCCCTTCTCAGCAGTAAAATCATTTATTTATAGCTTTTAAGGAAGGAAATAATAATCGAAATCAACTGCACCAAAAGGCTAACAAGAAAAAAAAAAGGGGGGGGGGG
>NW_009648451.1:574309-585868 GCF_000708025.1 Charadrius vociferus
CTCTTCCAGTTTGAAGCCATTCCCCCTCGTCCTATCACTACATGCCCTTGTAAAAAGTCCCACTCCAGATTTCTTGTAGGCCCCCTTCAGATACTGGAAAGCTGCTACAAGGTCTCCCCAGAGTCTTCTCCAGGCTGAACAACCCCAGGTCTCTCAGCTTGTTGCTCATATAGCCTGACATGTCCAAAACAGGAGTGTAAATGATGCATCTGGGGACAAAATGCCCTGGCATGAAGGCATGAGGGTGTAAGGAGAGGGGGGCAGGGAAAGGTGGAAAGCAGAGGAGAGCATGATAGTGCTTGCAGCAGGGTGCTGACCGTGGCGGAGACACGAAGATCAAAGCCCCAGCAAGGTGTTGCTTCAAAGCCCCCTTTGAGTCCACTAGCCAAAAAAGCCCTAATGAAATAAGCTTCATAACAGCATGTAGACTAATTGCAGCAAGGGATCCGCAATTAGGTTTTCAATGGGCACGCAGTGGAAAGAGGGAGGAGAGGGGAAATGCAGATGCTGAAGAAAAAAAGAAAATTGTTAGTATTGAAATAGAGCAAAAACTGAGTTCCAGGCATGTTCTGGGGGGGAAGAATGGAAGAGGAAGAAGAAAGCATCGAGAGAGCCGTTCACAATATGGGGTTTGTTTGGAAAGATGTGAGTCAGTCGTACAGCAGCTCTCACGGACATTATCAGCATAATGAAATGCTCTTTGCTGCTCTCCCTCTGTTCCTTAGAATATTATGAGTGTTTGTGGTACTGAAAGGTCTCAGATGAAATTAGTCTCCCCACTCCCATGCTGTTTACGGTAGGCAATACATTGCGGTGTGCCGTACACCTATTTTATCCGTTGTAGGTGTTGGTCCTTGTTGCGATAGCCTGCAGCTGACACAGATCATTATTTCCCAGTCTTTTTAAACCAAAGTAAAGCGCTTTCTAAAAAGGAGGTCCATTTCCCTCCTGCCGCTTATAACCAGCCCTCGGTCCCTCCCAGATGCTGGCCCAAACGTAGGTGAGACCATGAGAACACATGCATCAGCTCAGAGGATGGTCAAAGCTAAAACTAGCTCCATTTCTTTTTGCTTTTGATCTCTTCCCAGAGCTGGTTCACCACACAACCATGTCAGCACAGTGCCTCTATGTTAATATTTTAGTTTGGATTACGAGTGCCTTTTTGAACCAATTCCCTGGATCGTTCCAGCTTACCATGCTTCGAATCCCATCACAGGGGGATTTGACAGAGAATGAACTGAGCTTAATTGAGTTAAAACAAAAGCAGAAGAAGGCAGCACACCTAAAGCACTCTGACCATGAATGGATGTTCATTCATTAATGGGCAGCCTGTCTGCGGGACAAGAACACAACTCGCCCAAAGTAAGACCTTTGAAATACATACAGCGTGGGTGGCAGGTCCTCAGTACATCCATACTGCTCGATAAATCCATGCCTGTTGTGCTGTCCTAGCTGCTGGTGTAGATGTAGGTGTATGTGCCAGCAAAAGGAGGGGAGTGAGGTGGTGCAGGCATAAGCAGCCAGAGAAGGCAGGGCCACTTCTTTGGGGAGCAATGTCACTCCTGCCAGATTCAAGAGACCATGAAATTGCAGCTACAGAGAGAACTAACAAACACAAGGGATGCCCCAAGGGCAAAGGGTTGACCGAGGTTGCTAAGCAAAACTGGAAATAAAAATCAAGTCCCATACTGGACCACTGTCTCTCTACTTATGTGTCTGGGCTCATAAAAGGCCCAGAAATATGTTCATCCCCCGCCCCACAACCTATAGGCCACTGCTGCTGACCTAAAAACATGCTCCATGGCTTTCTCTCCTGTGTGGAGCTTGGCACGCAGCACCCTCTGAGCATGTTTATGCTGAAACCTGTGTTGCAATGCAGTTACTTTCCCAAGCAGGTACCAGAAGCTCTCCAGATAGGAAAGCAGAGAGCTCCCACGTTTCCCTTCACCCTTTTTAGCCAGATTTTACATGAAGCTCTGTGCCTTGTATGCATTTGTACACAAAGCTTCATGTAATATTTATGCAAAGCTATTTCAACTATTTATGTGCTGTTGTGCACTATGCGATGTAGATGTTGCCTCAAAAATCAATTACAGTGCTAAATAAAATCTGTCTTAATATCCAGATTTATTTGTTTTGTCACTTATCGTTTGTTAGATTTCAGTCCGATTCCTCCCTCCCAAGTCACCTCTTCCACTCTGAAGATGATAAGATGCTGCTCGCCTCCTGTACTCCCTGCTGACATTTCTGTGTTCATCCTGCACAGTGCATCGGCTCCAGGAAGGAAAAGAAACACAGGAACTGCCAAAACAGTCAACAGCCTACATCACGTGGAGAGGAGAATGCGGCTTCGACTGAACCAGACTCGCTGTGCAGCTAGGATCAGCAAAGAGGAAGGGAAGGGGCATATGCAGAAGAGGAGCTCAGGTTTCACCCCATAGATGAAGGAATAATAAAGTGCCAGAGAAGCAGTGGGAATTAGAAGGCTGGACAGCATGGGAGAAGGAGATGTGCGAGTAAGCAGCCAGCAGGAAATGTCAAATCATGTGAATAATAGAAGGAAAAGAAGATGTGACCTAAGACACCGAGAGTGAGGGACGGTCCGCAGAAGAGCATTCAAGAACTAGGATGAAGCTCAGCAGAGCATAGGTCGTGGAGACAAGGGGAAGAAGAGGCTGGAAAGGCAGGGTTTGAAGACAGCAGAAGACCACAGAGAATGAGCATAGAATAGAGTCTCTTTAATTTACTCAGAGAGATACTGTTCAGAAAACAACAGAATAAAGCACAAGCAGCAAGACAAAAAGTCCAGCCATGGGTGGTGGAATATAGATGAAAGACAAAACCAGAAGAGAACAGTAAGGTGAGAAGATGGAGAAGGGGGTGCCTTTGCTTGGTATCATCCTCTAGTAAAACAGGTATTTTAAGCACAGAAGGAACAAGAGACTAAGACTGGTTTCCTCCCTCTCAGTTACACTGCAGTTGACCATCCCAGTGAAAAACTAGTCTGAGATAAGAGGGAGGCCCCAGTCCCCAGATTAGCTCTGACTGGACAACTTTTGCAGGCCTTTATCTCAGCAAATGAAACATCTCAAAACTTTAGCATAGGCTAAGTGGTAAGACTCTCACATGAAAAAAAACAAACAACTCTGAGTCCAAAATTGTCTTCCATTCCTCTTCTGGCTTGTGGCAACAGCTGAACGATTTGCTCTTACACTCCTTCGTAAAGTTGCTACTCCTTCGCTGGGGTGATCAGCTGAAATTCTCCAAAACTAAATAATCCCAGATTCCCCATCCTAAACTTGAACATAGAAACTGCAAGGGAGGAGTCAGTGAGTTGTCTGCAGGGAAGGAGAAGAGACAATGATTGAGGAGCTCTGTTGCTAAGGACGTTACGAGAGGTGTAATTCTGTCTGGTACACAGGCAGTTATGAAATGGCTCATCTTTGATGATTATCCTGGTTCATCTCTTATGATTATATTATTAGGTAGTAGAAATGCTGTGTTCCCTTTGCATTTCACATACAGGGGATAAAGAGATGGTCTCTGCCCCACGGAGCTTACAAGACAAGAAACAGTGGGTGGCTGCCACTGGTAATATAAAAGGGGCCCTGGGAAAGTACTGGTTGGTGTGATGGGCAGCGAATCCAAAACACACAGGCAAGGGGCAAGAGTTTCTGACCCCCATCTCCCCATTAATTTCCTTCCCACTGGGAGCAAACCCCTACGTCCCAATGCGTACATTTGTCTTTCCCTCTTCCACCCCTGCTGATCATTAAATTCAGTTTAGATTAAATGAGGCCAATTAACACTTGTTACTTTTCCTAGGTTCATTTCTGACCAGTCACACTCGGAAATGAGTGCAGGAAATTGCAGAAATTAAGAGGAACGTTGCAATTCCCTGTTTGTAAAATGAAAGCAATTGCTTTCCTTGCTTATTGTAACACAGTCCTTCAGAGACAGGGTGATACGTTATCTGGAAACATCCACTTGGGGACTATGCTGAAGACCCACAGCTGTCACTACGCCTCTGATACTTCATTTTAATCTATTCTAATGTCAGTTTTCTAAGCATTTCTTAATTGCATTGGATAATATAATAGGGTATAAATCTTATCAGCAAATCAGACTGACATCAGTTTGTGTTATCGTATTACCATGGTTACATTATTATTACAAGTGAACCTTGCGCTCGTTACTAACCACATACAATTCTAGCAAATAACCTAAACTGAAGCAAAATATCCTGGCAGTGTTTCCAATTTTTTGTCAAACAAAACCAATTTCTCTGGGTGATAGGTAACTGCAGCATACCTATGATGCACTTTACTCAGACTCCTTTGGCCTACTTTTATTCCCTTGCGTTTCTACAGCACTGAAACCTTTCTATGCCGTCAACAAGACGCAGAAGCCAAATTCCTTAAACGTGGCATAGGATCTTTAACACAAACTCATGATGTTCAGATGACAAGCACTACCCCAGCCTGTCAAAACATTACCACTTTCTTATTGTTATGGCAAAAACTGCTAGTGACTGCTACACCGGGAACCACTGACAACTTGATTAGATCCCTCAAGGCTCCAGCTTCTCCCTGCTCTAATCTGATCTGACTGTGGTCTCCCATCAAAAGACACGGTCTTACCTTGCCTCACCCCCAGTGCCACTGCCCACGTGTCAGGTGAAGGGACAGATATTTCCCATGGGGACACTGCAATGATCTGACTCCCCCAGTCTGATGTACAAGAGGGGAACACGCGCTGGAACCGGGGAGGACAGTGATGCTGTCTCTTTCCCTGCTCCTGGCTGTCAGTTTGGGCATTTCCTACATTTGACTATTCCTCTGCTGCAGATCATCATCCCACCAGCTGTGCAGGGACCCTGGCTGGAGAACAGATTGCTAACCTGATCTAAATTTAAAAAAATAACCTCTTCTTTCCTTTTTGTTGACCCAGATATTTCAGTGATCTGCTTTTAAGTGCACTGGCACAACTGAGAAGGCAGAGCTGTACAGGAATGAAGAGACAAGAGCAGGAAAGCCTCCAGCAAAAAGCTCCATCCAGAGGGAATATGGAAGGAAAGATGGGCTGTCTGCAAAACAAGAAGTCACCCAGGAGGCCATGGAAGAGGATGCAGAAGACAGCTGCTCGTGAGGAAGCAACGTTAGAGCTTCTCCAGACATTTCTGTTAGACTATGAGCCGTGCAAAGACATTAGTTTCCTTTTTGCAGGCAGCAGCCCATCTGTTGAGTCAGGAAGAAGACTAACTTTGAATAACCCATTGCTGTCTCAGATGGGGTGGTGCTCCCCAAGGCCATGAGAGACCCACTTCTGCTTAGCAAAGGAGCCAGAGCAGTGCAGAACCTCTAGAGAGCTGGTGAGCCCCGAGCCCAGCGAGGTACTGCAGTGCCGCTCCAGCAATGCCTTCTGTCTCTGTCAGATGTCAAACTGGCAAAGAAGATGCAAAACTTGCTTCTAGTCCCTGGATTAGGGAAGACAGGCAAGAGAATTAGATGGAAAGAGTGGAAAGCCGGGCAAGATCAGCTCCATTTTTGCCTCTGTTTTAAGGATAAGAGAGGGTCTGATAAGGACAACATGGGGAGGAGGAACATGGAGTTAAACAAACCAGTGTCACTCATGATGTTCACAGCTGACAAGAAGCAGAGCTCAAAGCTACCCCCTCATTGTTCACTGTAAAGAAACTTTACCAGCCTTTTAGCAAATCACCTAATACATCATGTCCTAATGCTAACTGATGGGGACTGCATTCCCTCCCCCGGCTCATGGGCACAGTTTAAATGAAGTCAGAGCTGGACTAGTCCAAGTGACACTGTCTTTCTCACTTTTTTTTTCTTTCTCCCTCATCACCAAGCAGATGATGTCAGTTGAGTTCTGCTGCAATTACTTTTGATTCATCCTTGCAATATCATGTCTGATGTTCTCGTACTTGGACTCCTTTTCTTCTCCCAGCCTGGGTTTCATATTTACATGTAAAAATGCCTAACCTTTGGTGACACGGACATCTGCTTAGTTTCATGCCTTCTTGCTCCCATGCTGCCAGTGTTCATCTCAGCACGTCAGGCTGGGAACAGCCCTCACCAGCATGGCCTTTGCAGAAGAATGTCTATTAAACTGTGAATAATCAGCCACCAGGAGTGGAAGAACAGAAATGATAGGCTTAAATTACAGCTTGAGATTTAGACAGCCTGGGAAAAATTCCCAACAGAAGGAACTGGAACAGCCTGAGGAGGAGAAAGCTTCTCCATCATAAGATGTCTTTGACAAAAGGTTAGATATGGATGTCAGGATCGATAAAGATTCTTCAAGGGACAGCAATACACTGAGCATGAGCTCAGTTCTTCACATCCCGCATAAACATAGCCTCTAATGGCAGCCAGTCCAGTAAAGCAAGTCCATGCAAAGGCCAGACCCAGTCTGACCACTGGCTGCCTTCCCTTCTCCTTTCCCTCTGCCTTCAGCACTCAATCTGCCCTAAAGAACCACACATCCTTGCTAATCAGGAAATGACCGTACCTGTGCTTGGCTACACAGAGATCTTTCCCTCCTGCCATCACCAATATCCCCACCTAGCCTTCAGAGGCCTGCACATGGCAGCTGCGCAGAGGACCACTTGTGCTGCTGAGCCCTCCCTTGCTTTCTCCCGTTGCTAAGACCCTCTGCTCCACCAGCAAAACCCGTGTTCCCCTCCCAGCCCTATGTGCCCAGCAGCCCTGTGCTGCTCCAGCTGTCTTCCAGGAGGAGGAAGGGCAGCCAGTGGGTCTCACCTCCAGCCCTCCTTTTTCCCTGTGCTGCAGCAGAAGGACATCCACATAGGGGTAGGGAGGAGGGAGGCAAAGCGCAGCAGGGCAAGAGAGGCAATGCTGGGGCCAGCTCCACTTTGGGGACACTGCAAAACCATGGCAACATTGCTACTATAATTAAGTATAGCAACAGCTCTCTTGCTATGCAGTGATGTAGCACCATTTAGAATTACAGAATCATAGAATCGTTTTGGTTGGAAGAGACCTTTAAGATCATCAAGTCCAACCGTTAACCTAACACTGCCAAGTTACTACTGAACCATGTCCCTCAGCACTACAGCTACGCGTCTTGTAAATACCTCCAGGCACAGCAACTCAACCACTTCCCTGGGCAGCCTCTTCCAAAGCTTGACAACCCTTTTGGTGAAGAAATTTTTCCTAATATCCAGGCTAAGCCTCCCCTGGTGCAGCTTGAGGCCATTTCTTCTTGTCCTATCACCTGTTACTGGGGAGAAGAGACCGATCCCCACCTCACCACAGCCTCCTTTCAAGTAGTTCAGCCTGTGTGAACACATACCCCATAGAGGGCTAACCTGGCCAGATAATGTATGGTCAGTAGTGAAGGTAGAGCAATAGTAACAGCTGTGTGGCCCAAATGTTTTGTCCCAAAAGGCTTATACATTTCATGCTCTCCTTGCTAGCTGAATCATTGCGCCTACTTTACCACACATCTGTAAACAGCCACAGCTCAGAGTCCAACTCAGGACCAGAGGCGTTCATGCTCCAAGTAGTAAGCCCTTCCCAGAAGAAAGGACATCATCTGCAGTACAATTTGCATTCCAGCTGCCTGCGATGAAGGCAGAGCTGGCTGCAACGGCATTCTTCAGACATCCTCGAGACCCCTCAGCTGAAGCAGGACACATGATGGGAGCCTGGAGCTGGGCAGAAGTGCTCACAGGAAGGCTTTCCCACCAAGCCTAGCTGCACGCTGTGGAAAGCTGAGCAAGATCAAACAACACCCCCAACAAGTTCATACAAATATGACAGCAACAGAAGGACTTTTGCTTCTTTATTTTTCCTCAGAAAACTCTAATCCTACAGCCTTTAAAGGAGTTCATGCAGTCTGAGCTGATGCTCACTTGGACAAAGGCCCCTTTACATCAGCTCCGCTGCCAGTGAAAAATGGCCCTTGAATATGAATCAGAGGCAACCTGCATGTATCTTGTTTGCACCAAACAGCACATTTTATGAGCTGGCTTTTAACCTTCTTTTGGATATAGGCAAGCTGAGGTGGGCTAAATAACTCAACCAAGGTTACAAGACTTCAGTGGCAGAGGCATAAGAGGTTAGATATACCATGCTCTGTTGTTTAGGCTCTCCCTTTAAACCAGGAGATGTCATATGTGTAAAGGAAGAAGGCTCAAAAGATCTCGTGGTCTTACTGGTCTGCTAGGTGATCCTCAGTGCATTACTTCACTCTTACTATCTCCCCCTCACGTTCTTTGCTTCTAAGAACTTAAGTTTGCAATTAAGAACTTAACCTAAAATGTTAAGCTTCATCTCTACCCATTGTCTCTCCCCTGGTTTTCTATACTCAGAGGGTTAACAGGAGTGATTCTCATTTAGTGTATAACAACAACAAGTCAAGGGACAACATCAACAAAAAAACCCATAAATCTCTTTGCCTGAAATAATTTCCTTTCCACCATGCCAGGGAGAACAAACACAGATCTCTTGCGGTTGCCTAAGACACGTGCCTGGAGGAAGGGAGGTGTCACAGGCTCCAGGCTTTGCATCAGTGAGTCCCATAAAACTTGGAAGGTCAGGTGTGCAGTCACGGAGCCCGTGACACGTAAACAGCAGGATCTGAATCGAAACAGATAAGGCTCCGTAGGGACTTGCTGTCAGTCTCTGAGCCTTAACTTAAAACCTGAGCTGAGAAACTGCCACACACAAAAGTCTGGCTTTCAATTCAGGTGCAAACTGACCTGTAATGGTACCTGAATCTCTGTTGTGTTCACTGTTCCACCATTTTTTGAGTATTGAGCCTCTTATCAATGTTGGATTAGGAAGGAATATCACTTTTTAATCTTCTTTAATGAAGGCTTTGTCCTGGAAGAACACATTTTCTATCAACCAAGGCATCTGCAAACCTGCAAGAGAAAAGAATGGCATTTCAATTTCCAGAAATTATTGGCCCAAAACTTTAATCTGAATCTCACAGCTGAACTGTTGATTCAGGGCATGCTGCATCTTTGCGTTACCATTTGCTGTATTAGCATCAGATGTGCAGACAGGAGCATTTTTTAGAAAAATAGCCTGCAACAGCAAGTGCTGGGGAAGTTATTTAATTTCAAAAGATGTTGGCATTGCAAATCAAAGCCTCTGCCTCATATGGCACTGCTAGTCAGGGGACAGCACTGCCAGCCCTGTCCTGGGACTGATTCAGCTGCCAGCCTGCCTGTCCCTCCAGACCTGGGAGAGGAGACAGGGGAGAGAGGGCTGCATTTGGGTTGTCCGGAGAAGGTCACTCCACTCCTGCGATTTTAACTTTGCCTTTCCTTTAAAAGGAAATCTAGTTCCTGGTAACCATTTTGGTGCCTCTGCAATAGGCTGGAATTGTTGCCCTGAACCGTCCCCACTTTTCAGATGATTACCTCCAAGTGGCTCTCAGATTCCAACTGTTAGTCTCATGCATAATGTATTCCATTTCAAGCCTTTCATTTGTGCATAAGTTTTCCATCTATTTCTATCCTGGTCTCAAACACTCTTTTACCTGTAAAGCAGGAAAAGTTGCTATTTTCCCCACTTCTTTCTGGAGTCTCATTTCTCTCCAAACACTGCTTGCCTGTTCCAGCTCTTGTGCCACCAAAATGCTATTTCAGGGGATGAGGTTCATATCCATCCTCTTGTTGCAGACTTTTGGGGACACCTACTTTTCAGCAGCACCTATGTTGGCTGAAAAGTTCACTGCCTGCAGCTACTCTCTGTTCCCAGCTGTTGGTGAGGGATCAGCCAGCTGTGTTCCTGTGATCACTCCCAAACCCACATCACCCACGGGGAGCCAGCTTAGCTCATGCTCACCCACTCCTTTTAAGCAAACTGACTTCAAAGGCTCTCACAAGGAGATGCTGGCTACAAGGAGCAGGACAGCAGCCACCAGAAGAGGGTATCAGAAGACCTACAGTGCGTACCTTCAGCTGGGCCAGCAAAACAGCTGCCTTGAGATCACTGATGGAAACTGCAGGACAGCTGAACTTCTCCAGGAGTTGTGCTGGGGTGTGTAACTCCCCATCCTCTCTTGCATAATCACCTGGTCGCCAGGGACAAGTCATTTAGATGATCTGGAATAGCAATGAGAGCAGATTTATAGGAACAAGCCTTCAAAGCAGGAAGGCAGAGCTCAGCAGTCAAACATCCAGCAGTATCTGGATGCCACTTCTTTTCCAAATCCTTTCAGATGCAGCCTAAGGGGTTTGTATTGACTTTAAAAGCCAGGGGCCCTGATTCAACAAAAACAGCTAAGCACTTAATAACATTAAGCACATGCTCAAGTCTCTTCCTATTCAACAAAGCACTTAAGCACATACTTCACCCCTCTTAGATGGCCCAGAACCAAAACACTGAGTTCTCAGAATTTCTTCAGTCTTTATTAAATTTTGGAGGAGAGACGGGAATTTGAACCTTGATCCATGTTTTGCAAAGGGTCCCTATTTGCAAGTGAGTCAGACTCCAGCTCCAGACCTACACGCCCAAATGCTGGCACATTCATGTTTTGGGTTGGGATCTGAATTTTTCAGCTTGCACTTCACTCTGATCTACACGTATATTCATTAAAGAGATTGAACTGCAGGCAGGGAGCTGTTAAACCATGTGTCTGTGCAAGGTTTAAATTGATGATACTTTCCCCAACTCCACCTAACTGAGATGCAAAACCGAGGCACCATCTCAGTGTACAGTGTGCAGATGCTCAGCCTTAGGAGCATGCAGGATTTGCAGAGCTCCTCCAACTTGGCTGCTCTTCTAAAAATTTAAACCCGCCGCAGCCCAGCTCTGTAGCCCAACTCCCAGAACCATGTGAAATCTTCAGACTTTGCTGATTACTGAAATGCCTTATAGCATTCGCTTAGCGGTTGCAGAGGGAAAGTGCAACGGGAGGGAGCCCGGCATGCTGTGAGCCCGCTGGGGGATGCAGCCGAGGAAGGGGACTGACAGCCAAGAGGGACAGCCCCAATCTGCCTCCGAGCTGTTGTTTCAAGCTTTCAGCAGACTTGAGGGAAACGTCACCACATTGCTTTGCACACTTTTCCAAATGTCACTGCTTCCTCCAACACCTTCTTCCCTTCCCCCCCCTTTTATTTTTTATTTTAATTTGTTTATAACAAAAGCTGAATCCTCCGGAGCGAAGCAGCAGGCATCAGGAAAAGTGGCAAACAAATAAAGAAATCAAAACAAAAACATCTGGGCCACGTGGCCAAATCCGAGCCCGCTTCCCATCTCACACCAGTGCCAGTCGCATCTCAGCGCATTGGAGCTCAACTCTTCTCTTGCTTTGGCAACGGAGCTCCAGGGCTGCTGGCAGGGCAGAATAAAGCTGCGAAATAAAAGGCCAGGCTTGTTCCAGGGAGACTGAAAACAAATAGACTGGCAGTTGTCTGGGCGAGCAGGGGAAGTGGTACTCAGACATCTGAGGCAGCAGCAGGAGGATTCGAGCGCCCTCCCATAGGCATTACCAATTGCCTGGAGGAGGAAGAAAACTAACCTGGTTAAAAAGGAAAGGCAGAATTCAAAGAGAAACATTGTG
>NW_009648451.1:585889-692743 GCF_000708025.1 Charadrius vociferus
AAGAGCGTAACTGGAGGTTTGCTTATTAAATGGTTGCCGTAAGGACAAGAGGAGGAAGGAGCATCCAGCCAAGGGCTATAGAGCCTATAAGGAGGCTGTCACTTCGAGCAATAGAAGGCCCAGGGAACCAGTGGGCCCTTCCTTGCTGGTCATGGCAGTGGGAACATGAGGAAAGTCAGAGCGGCTGGAGGGACTGGTTCACTCAGGCTTCCCTCCACTGCTGCTGGGGACCGATAGACATTCAGAGAAACAGCTCTCGTCCTTCCCAGGCAGCTAGACTGAAGGGGAGTCTGGCACAAAGAGTAAACATGAAACTGGTAATGAGGAGAGACAGGCATGAAAACTGCCTTGTGGGCAACACCTGCCTTAAACCCACCCTCTTGATTGGCTTTCCGCTATACCTGCCCTGAACAAAACCACGTGGGTTGGAGACACCGAGCATCCTTCATTTGGGTGACAGATAATGAGGCTGCAGTAAACGCCCCATCTTACCGAGCTGGAGGCAGAGACTCGGGGAGCAAGTCACCTGCCCAAACTAAGACACAGAGATGAGAACAGAGCTGGCACATGCACACAAACCTTACCAGTCACCATCTGGTGCTACTGCCACAAGATCAGGCTCCTTCACACCACTGGATGACACGTTTAAACAGGGATTCCTCCTGGGAAAGATCAGACTTGGAAAACTTGAAGAAAAAATAAAAAATAAAATCAACAACTTCTTGCAGCCCAGCAGCACTTTGCGAGCCTGTCACGCTCGGCTGGGCTCAGCCGTGTCACTGGGAAGTGGTGCTGTCAGCCGCCTCTCTGCATTTGCCATCGTGATGCGGAGGTGCGCTGGCTCGGCAGACGATTTCCCAGCCTTTGCAAAGGGGTGACATCCTGGTGCAACGAGCTTTCAAAATTACCGCACTGTATTGCAAGAGACAAACACAGCACCTGGCACTGTTGTGATGAGGCAAGAGTTTTATGGGCAGGTATGTGAAGGCACTGACCACAGCATATTTGAGAGGGCCACAGTGTTGGGAAGGACTGGATGGCAAGTGTTGGTACAATAACAAGGGTTTGGCTCCTGGCTGTCGCTCATTGCCCTCAAAGCCATTCCCTGTCCTCTCCCATCCTGCTCTGAAATCAGAGCAAGATAAAAGGTAGGGAGAGGATGGACCCAGCCCAAGATCCACATCCAGACTGTAGGGTGCTGGCTGGATTACGCTGGTCTGCTCAGACCTTCCCCACCACTCCCCAGATCACAGGTCATGCCCAAGTGGATGCACCAACCCTAAATGTGGGTGCAACCCCAGGTTTACCACAGCAGGTGTTTTGCCAGCACTTGCAGCTTAATGCACAAAGGGCCAGGAGAAGCCCAGATGATCAACACCAGCTTAGCCAAGAACCAGGGAAAAAGCTCCAAAGGCTGTTACACTCTCTCATCTTTCCCAACCACCCCCAGCAGCTTATCCAGGGGACTTTTTAACTGACCAGAAGTCACTTTTCCAGTGACCAAACCCCATCTTTTGTTCCTGTCCCCTAATACATACACTCGTTTCTTTTCTATCCTACAATTGCAGAGACCATCGGAAACCTGCAGCCCTTGGAGAGCACGCGATGGCTGCAGCAGCCACCCTGGGAGATTTATGAGGGCAGCAAGCTCTTGGTTTCCCTGGTCACCCTCAGAGGATTTACAGCCCCATGCATTGAGAATGAACAAAGACCTGCTGTTCCTCATCAGAGACCTTATGATTCTGTCTGTGGGGAGGAGGCTTCAAACATAGATAACCTTTGCGAGGAGAAATAGCCATTCCTGGATGTAACACGAGAGATAGGCAGAAAGAAAAGCATCCACAGTGCTCTGGGAAGTCTCAGAAAATGAAGCGGGGAGTTTGTATTATTTGTAAGGGTGGAGAAGAGAGGTTAGTTGTGGGGCAGCGGGAGGAGGAAACGAGGTTGGTAGCAGAGTTTGTTCGTGTAAATTTGGCTTCTGGGCTGATTTTCTTTTTGGATGTGATCCAATTAAAAGTTGCTTCCACACAGGACTCAAGTTCCAGCTTCTTCGGCCTACAGAGCACACGGTGCCTTGAGGTCTGCACCAGTAGACTGGACTCCCATTTTGAGTGGGCTGTGCTCTTTGACATACCGATATGAGACACCTATGGGCAGTTTTTGGAGTACAAGCGCTGATAAACTTTCAAAGGCTTCACTGGAGCTTGTGCACTTTGCCCTTCCATCTGTGCTGGGGCTCTGATCTCCCTGTAATCAAGAAGAGCACTACCAGTAATACTTTCTAAAAGACTATTCCTACAGAGCTGTGACCTGTGTGGTTTCCCTCGCAGCTCGTTATCTAGTCTTAAATGACTGGCATGAGACTTGCACTCTGCTGAAATACTTGATTCTGCTAATGGATCTGACCATGAATCCCACACAGCTGTTTACTGTACCCTTTGTATTGGAGTCATCAATGAAGGAGAAAGGAAGGTAAACAGTAATTACTATGCAGATTTCAAAGAGAAGTGCATCTGTGCCTTTGGTTTCTGCTTTGTTTGCTTGGCGACATCTTCACAGGACAAAGTGGAGGTTTTTTCCTTAACCCTTAAACTAGCAAGGGAAGTATGAATTTGTTGTGATACTAATTGTCATATGCATTTTAAAAAAGAAACCCAACCAAATAGTAACATCATTCCCTGGGACTGAAGAAGCTGCATCTCAGTAAGTGGCTTCCTGGAGGAATATATCCACAAAGGAGTAAATTCCCATTCTAATTAGAAGGAAATCTCTGAGACAAGCTTTTCCATGAAGGAAACAAAAAGGCAGAGCTGACATGTCTAATGCATATATTAACACTAAAGACATGGAAATTAATTGGATTTATTACTAGTCACAGCTGCAAAGATGGCTCATTTCTAAGTTTATTTTACAGAAAGTGGCAGGAGGAGTGGGATTTAATAGTCATCTCGGTTAAGCTAATGAGCCAAAACTAATGGTCTCTTCTTGTTTAGAGAGGCCCCAGTTCAGTGGAGCACCTAAGCATGTGTGCAGCTCTCACCGTGGTTTCCAAGGGATGCTTTGCATCTGCTGGAGTGTTTGTTGATGAGTAGGAGTTTACAGATGCTTGCGGTCTGGGAGGGAGAGGAAGCATTTTTCTGAATGGCAGTCAAAATCAATTGGATGATCAGTTAGGATCATCCCACGTTATCATTTCTGTCCAGAAGAGAAGAAATGACTTTCCAGAGGAAAAAAAAAAAAAAAAAGAAAAAGACAATGAGAAACTCAGTGTCATGAGGAGTTCCTTGCTGTCTTAAAAGTTTTAGTGTGAAAACAACAAAATCTCTCCCTGTGCTTGCAGGTGATGAAGAGCAACGGAGGGGCCAATGGGACACACACTATGCACAAGGCACAGCTAGGGCAGAGAGGATGGCACAAATACAGTGAAATTTATTGCATTTCAATTATAAATCAAAACTAAGTAAATCCAGCCTACCTACAAATTGGTTTTCAGCTGTCCCAGGAGGACAACTGGATCCTGCAAGAAGGCTAGTCACCGGAAGGACTGGGGTTGGGCTTTCTGTGGCAACCAAGCTGCAGAAGAAACAATGTTCTTCTCATCCTCTTCCCAGTCCAGCAGGGCACAACCTTCCCCCCCCCCCGCGCTTAGTTTTCTCCTATTTTAACAAGCCAAAACAGCTTTCCAAGGGGTCAGATCTATTCCAAAGGAAAGCCATAGCTACCTTGTGATGGCTCCAGCCAGTACACCACTGAGACGGGAAGCGAGGAGCCCAGCTGCAGCTCAATACTGTCCCTGATGTGCCTCAATCACAGCCCCTCTCTTGTTTTCTAGCTGCATCACTTGAAAGAATGCTGAAAAGGTGCCCAAAGGAGCTTTTAGAGATCACTCCTCTCCTGTAGATGAAGAAAACCAGAAGGTGCTCAATGGGAAAGCTGACCATGGAAGCAGTAAGATAGGTGTCATTTGCAAAGTACTTATCTTTCCATGAGAAGGTTTGGAGGATTTTGGTAGCTTCCTTCCCAAATTGGAAACCAATTTTCTGAGGCAAAGACAGGCTGCCTTAGGCAGGGAGGTGTTAGACTAACAACAAAAGGGAAAGGTGCAAAGAGGGAACAAACGGAAACTCATTTAGCACGTAATGAAGGTGCTGAGAACAAAATTAATCAAAGCAAAGAAGGAAGCAGAGAGAAATTCTTTCATCACCTATCCACCAAAGGTAGGTCCTGGCCAATAAACACAAATCACTATTGTACAGGCAAAAATTTGGCCTAGCTGGAAAGATGGAAACCTGGTGGGAAGCTGAGTGGAGCGTTAAAATCATGGCTTTTAGGAAGGCTGAAGTGGGGACAAGAAGGAGAATGGTTACAGATAGGATCATGAGCATCCAGGTCATTGGACTCAGTAGTAAATTAATCTGAAAATTGATGGCTCAATCATCTAAAATAGAAAGCACAAAATAGACCAACCAGTATCTCCAGTGGAGCACAAAATCAAACCTGCAAACCATCTGAATGCCTCCCTGAGCATCTGCCAAAGGCAAGGAGGGGAAAAGGGCCAGATTGTCACAGGAAAACATCAGAGTGAATTCTGCAGGAAAGCTGCCTCCAGCGCTGAAACAGCCTCCGTATTTGTAAAGATGATGGTGATTATTTCCTATCTCAAAAGAACTCACACATCCAACAGGGGAGAATTGTATATTAGACCCTTTTTCTTGGCAGATACAGAGAATTTGATCACAGGACTAAAAACGCACAGTAGCTTAGGTAGGAAGTGATTGCCACTTGAAAACATTTGTTATGTGCAGACAGAATAAAATCAAACCCAGTAAGATAGTGCCTTCCTGTTCTCCCAGTCTGCTGTTACAAAGCTGAAAACAATCATGAGCCAAATCACTTCAAAGAAAGAATTTTAACAGAAAAAAAACCAAAAACCAACCAACCAAAAAACCAAGAATGATTGGGGAATATTGAAGAACGTTTCTCTATACTGACCAAAAGTCACAATCTGACAACCAAGAGACTGTTAGAGTGGTTAAAACAACAACTCCTTTTTCACCAAGAGGAGAATACAAATATCCTTTATGAAACAAATGGCAAACAGGGAAGATGAAGGCAGTGAATACAAATCAGAAGGGAGGATCTATAGATCATCCATATGGGAAACAAAAGGGCACAAGAAGCAGGAGACAGCCAAGAGAATTAGGGCAATTGAAGTATTTTTTTTTTTAAAGTAGAGGGTAACTTCTTGTTGCCCATGCAGGGGGCAATAACCCCGCAGAAAAAGGAAGGACGGTAAAAGCATCTTTTTTGGTGTGTATCCTTTGAAAACAGCCAGATGGTAAGGTTACATCACATGGGGCTGATGACACACTTTTCACTCCAGTGGTAAATAAGGTGATCGTTAGACAGAGGCTACATATTTTTAAATAAATGGGTTTGTACAACCTGCAGCTAGGCAGAACGACCTATGCCGGGCTTTTACCATGAAATTTCCCGTTGCTGCTTTGTTGACATGAGCAAGGCTGGGAGCATGTTGTGCAGAGGCATGGCCAAAAATTATGTTAGGTAAGAATGGGTAATGCAACACCTAAAACACTGGGAGTAGCCTTACGGTAAATCTCTTCCATATCTCCACTGGTAGATATAAGCCAGTTGTACGATTGGCAAACAGATCTTTCCTGTCCTTGTAAAGAACAGTGGGGTTTGCCTCCTGGATCCCGGAGATTAAATCTCACAAGGAGCCCATGCTGTTGTTGCTGGACGCTGCCCTTGGAGCAGCAAGAAGGAACAGGACATTGGGTGGGACAGGATCTTGCTGACACTCCCCTACAGCTCCTGGGCTTGGGAATCACTGTGGGATCAAGTGTTTGCATTTCCAGCTGGACACTCCCAAACCCACTTCATCTGGGTTTGTTAACAGAGATTGTTTATTGCAAAGCTGGTTTAGAAACTCCATATAAGTAATCCTCAGCCTCTTCCCTGCTATTTAGCAGAGCTGCAGCCCTCCAGGGAGCTCCAAAACATTCTCAGAGTTGCCGGAAAGGCAGAGTTAGTCACTGAAACCTTTTACTGATGGAGACAGATCCAGAGGAAGAGTGAGCCCAGGGCAGCTCGATGAGCGCACAGCCGGGCTTACTTCCAGGACAAGGCACCGCTCTGGTCTCCACCTCCCTGACTGAGGCCATGCTGACCACCTTCCCACGCGGGTAGGCAGATCCTCTTTTCAAGATGAGGGTACTGATGCCTCGTGGCACTGCTGTGTGATGGTGGCCATCCCGCTATTGACCCACAAAGATGTCCACATTTCCACCACAGCTGCATGGAAGGCAGTCTGTGTAAACATATCCCATGGGCCACTGTTGGCTCAACAGTCAACAGCTGAGCTGCCCCACTCATGGTACATGTGCAGAGGCACGTACCAGTTGGTATCTTCAACTTCCAGTGTCTTAGGAAAAAAGCAAATCTACAAGAGTGGCACATATCTGCGGTATTTGTGCAGCCATGGCAAGATGAGTTTCTAAATTATGTCCACACACACCCACCTCCACTTTCCCAGAAAATGACTGTTACACCACTACAAAAAAACCCCTTCAGTTATTACCTATTAATGAAAACATTCTCCCAAGAGGTGGGAAGGAACAGGAAAGCCGATGAGCCCAACCCAGCTTACCAGAGCCAGAGATGTGGGGCGTGCAGTGCCGAGCAGTGATTGATGCAACATGAGCAGTCCCAAGCCAGTAAACAGAAGAGACCTGGCCTGGTGCAAGAGGAGCCTAAATCCCACCGGTGTATAGCTAGGGCCTGGCCGAAATCTTTAAGACAAAAAGCAAAGAGCAAACCTACGTACCTTGTGTCCACCATGAACCCCACCATGCTCCTGGGTGCTGCTGGCTATAGTATATCAGTTCTTGTTAACAGAGATTGTTATTTATCAAGGGAGGAAGTCAATGGAATAGTATACTCCAGATTCATTACTGTCAGCTCACTCAGAATTATGTGTATTAATGACCAGATTATATCTGTTTATATAATACAAATTACCATAGAGTGACTGCAGGCATTGAAACGCTCCTTGTCTGTTTGACACACATAAATAATGGAGGAGCTCACGCTGCATTTGGTACACATGACTAACCTTTTATCCCTGGCACCCCGGTGCAGGCTGGAGAAATGACTCGGGTTTCAAATTCCTCGCTCCAGCTGTCATTAGCCTCGCAAAGCGTTAGCGAATCGGTGGCTAATTGATGTCCTTGTTGGACATTATTTTATTAGTCAGGCCTGGTGAACATCAAGTGGAATTTTAATGCCCTTCTGTCCTTGGGTCTGCGTGGCCGTAAGCGTTAAGGCCTGTAAATAATTAACTGCACTCTAAGAGCAATTTTAGGAAGAGGCAAGTAAGTTATCCTGTGGGTTCAAGCTGCCCCAGCTGGCCCTGGTGTTGTGAGCAATGTAGGCTCCTGGCACAGATGACCTGAGCTCTCCATGGGGCAGAAGGAACAGCCCAGACCTTAGTCCCCCGGCGATGGCAATTCATAGGGTGGTTTATTGACCAGGTCTGAAATTCACATCATCCTTGGGTGTGCATGGTCTTCAGGGAAGCTGCCATGGGAAAAAGGGAGAAGCAGGAGTCTGCACATAGCTTTGAGAGAAGGGTCAAATGCAGGCTCAAAGGATAAGGCTGTGCCACACTGCCTGGTGCTTGTTGCTGCACAAAAACCACACCGTTGCATCAAGTCGTCCCCAACATGTGGTGAGGAATAAAGGATTTCCACAACCTGCTGCGAGCTTCTGGCTTGTCTGAAAACCCACGTGCCGGGTCACGGAGGGGTTGGAGCTTAATGGCTGTCGCTTATCTGTTGGGGCACCAAACGGCAACCCCGTGCTGGTCCTGAGCGCCTTTCAGTAGCAAGACTGCAGCCTGGGGGACCGCAAGTGAAATCAAACCCCTCTGTGAGGTTTTAAAATTTCATCAATTTTTTTTTCCTTTTTATTTTTGAACAGCACTGGGAAGTTCACCATGGGCCCAGATCTCCTGAGCTCACAGCCGGTGGATGTCCTCACTAACATCCCCTGCTGAGCTCTTGGGACTTCTCCCCTTCCTTTCCCGCCTCTACCCATCTCTCTGTGACCTCTCTGGGGCAGGAATCATCTCTTCCTACATGAGTATTCTGCACTTCTCAAAAAGATCCTCTGAGGCGATAGTGCAATGCAAGAAATAAATTATTTAAAATAAAACCTTCATCAATCTCATGAGATCCTTACTCCAGCCCTGCTTACGTACTGCACGGGCTTTCCAGGACCTGAGTAAAAATGAACAGAGAACTTGGGCTCACCAGGCTATTCATACATTAGGCAATAATTATAATGTATATTAACTGCCTGGGTGTTGAAAGAGTCCCAGCATGAGATTGCTTCTCTAATAGGAGACAGAAGTGATAAAAGACAGTAATAGATTGCCTTTCAGATGTGGAATTAAAAGCAGCAACTCATTAGATTATTTTTTTTTTCACAGCCTCTAATCGCAAGTAGGTTCTTTTCAAGTCAGATTTCCATTTCCAAGGCTAGGCTCGGCAACACAAACAGAAATTAAAGAGGAGGGGTCCTATTCTGACCTCTCCAGCATCACAGGAATGGGGGGAGTAACTGCGTTCAGCTCGGCAGTGCTGCCCAGCTGGAGCAGGAGCCCAGGAGCCAGCCCACCTAGGCTGTCTTCTGAAGAGACTTATCATCAAAAGATCAGGATTTGGCAGCTTTTTTTTTTTTTTTTAATGCTAGCTGCAGCCACTAAATTTCCTTTTTTTAAAAGATAGCCTAGAAGATAAAGCTTTTGAATTAGAGCAATCAAACAAAAACATGAAGTTACTTCAAAGCAGTGGTGGAGATTCTTAAAAAATGACATTTCCACTTACTGATCCAGTTTGTCTCTAGCAAAGAATGCTTTCCAGATAATTTTGGCTGCTGTTTTTAAAAGAAAAGTATAGAAAGCAGGAGAAGAAAAAGCTGGATTTTATCGGAGCTAGGAAGCACAGTAAATAACATTCATTAGGTTCTCCTGGACAGTTTTAATGACTCAGAGTTTTAAATCGTTCATTCAACATCTTTACAGGCCAAAATATAGTATGGTCTCAGACTCAAATCATTTGGCAGGAGCTGCATAATCCATAAAACATTTGAAGGGGGAAGTAGAGGGGGAGAGGAAAGGAGGTATAAAACCAGGCTGGGAATGGTGTTGCTGGTCAAATTTCATCTAAATCAGCTGAAAAGTCCAGTTTTATCTGTATCGATGGCACCTAAAAATAAAGCAGTCCAGAGCACCTCCATCGTCCCACCCCCAGAGCCCGGACCGGCACAAACCACGTGCACATTTCGGCTGCCAGCGCTCCCGGAGACCCCAAGCACAGGTTAACCGGGTTTCACCGCCCGCGTTTATAGTAGCTGAGCTCTTAAACACAGATGGCGTTTTGGATCCGGCAGCACAAAAGCTGCATTTTTTTCCACTGTGCTGTCCACCCACCCTGGATGGGAAATAAGCTCTTCAGCAGATGAGGGTTTTCACCAGATCCGTGCACAAAGCCAGGCCTGGGGTTTAGGGCTAGTTTAAGTCTACCAAAGCGACGTGGTCCATGACCCTTAGGAGCAATCCTGCTGTGTCCTCCCAAGTGGGGTGCAAGCGCTGCCAGACCTGGCAAGCGGGGGGCTCAGGCAGCTGGGGCTTGTCTGCACCCCGATGCTGCTCCTGGGGCGCTGGGGGAATCAAAGGCAAAGCCCCGTAGCTTGGTCACGGCTCTCCTGGAGGAGCGCGGGGATGCAGCGAGCACCCAGGAGCTTTTCTGGATCCCAGGGGCTGGTTTCGGATGCAGCCCCTGGGGTGTGATCACAGCCATGTTCTGAGATGTCCGCCCCCTTTGCCAGATCCACTAGGTGGGGGCTGGTTATGGTGGTTTACTCCACCCACAGCATGCTCTGATGCCAACTAAAGGGAGTTTTCAGGGCAGTTTACTGCCTGAATGGGCAGAAACACGAAGCCCGTACCCACAGTCCAGCACAGCTGTCATCTGCAGGAGCCCTTCTGGCTGATGTGAGACGTGAGCTCACGTGGCACAGACCTTGCAGCAGCAGCAAGCAGTGACGTGGACCGAGTGACACCAGCTCTGCCACAAGCCAGAGCCCCCCAGACTGAGCTACAGCGGCACGGCTGACTTGCGGCACCCCTCGTCCCCCAGCTGTGCCGGTGCGGGGGGCGCAAAGGGTTGGCGTCCCGGGGGAGAGAGACCTGATGCAAATGGGCTGTGCTGCTCCCTGACACGGGATTGCTCCTGCGAACCCCATTGCAGCGCCTGGCAGGGAGGGAGCGGGGAGAGGGCGGCATCTGGCAGCTGTGTAGGATGGAGAAATCGTGGCGGAGTATTAAAGGCAGCGCCCGTGTTCCTGGCGGCTGTTTACAGGCATGTCACCACTGTCCCTGTCCCCGGGGACACACACCCAAGGCAGGGCTCCTTGGGGAAAACACCCCATGGAGGAGATTTTAAGGAAAGTCTTCAGCATTTTGGGAATGGGAGCTGCAGAGGCACCAGATCCCCCCCTGGGGCGGGAGCTTGGAGGTGAGATAACTTTTGTCAGTTTGGTACGCAGGCGCTTGGGATAAGCACGGTCGGGGCCCCAATCTCACCTGCAGTGGTGTAAATCAGTAGTGTGTCCACTGCCCTCCACAAGGGCACGGGAGCCGAGTAAGGCTGTGCTGTTTGTCCAGAGGTGATGAGAAGCAGGGAAGATGCTTTTCTGCGTGTCAGTTTGACGAACACGGTGTTGTGGTTATGAGATGTCTAGGAGAGCCCTGCGAGGGGAAGGAAGAGAACATGCAGGATTTCCCGTTTATCAGCTGTAACCACCTCCTCCATCTCCACTGTCAGACAAGAAAGAGTTTGCAGGAAGGTGCTGTGGTCTGGGCAGGAAAGGGATTTCGTCCCTATCACAGCACACCGCGGCACATCAGGCCCTGCTGATGGTTTGCCTGGATCAGACATGCTTTGCTCGGCTCAGGCTTGCAGCCATGTGTGTTTAATTGCAGCAGCATCGCAGCCGTGCAGATTACCCAACACGCTCACCAGCTGGATATTGAACCTGTAGTCAAAACCAAAAGCCCACAAATACAGAGCCTCTTGCCACACTCCAGCTTGGCTCCGCTCCCCAACTCGGTTCATTCCTCTGGAAACAAAAGGCTTAAGCCCTGTGGCCATTTACTTCACAGAAATAGGATCAGGACCTAAAAGTAGCCATTCACCCCCCTCCAAAAAGTCCCCGTGGATTAATTTTTGTTGCTAAACCCTTTCCCCTTGCTCCCCCTTCCTCCCAGTATCCTGTTGCATGGAGTGATCTAGCACAAAAAAAAAGTGCGCAGCTGAAAATGAAGCAGCCCCCAGAGAAAACAAGGAAACCAACCCAGTAGTGAGCCCTTCCCTTTACTGCCCCATGTGCTAAATCCATTGGAGATGAGCAGCGCAGACCGAGAAACCCCAGGACTTCCCACCCTCTCGCTCTTTTATGATTACACGTCCCCACTACAAGCAGGCAATAAAATCCTGCAGCCGCATCAACAAAATTAGATCAATTCCACGGCTACACATCCACATTTAAACCTGATCAAATAACTCCTCGTCCTGAGGAACCTGGGGAATAGCTCTTTATAGGGAGAGCATGAAAGGAGACAGAATCGAATTAAAGATTCATTCAAATTAAAAGGTTCCATTTTAAAAGAGGCAGGGCCAAGCGAGAAGGAGCTGGGGAATGCATTTCTTAATGAGCTCAGTGGCAGAAATATCTTTAATAATAGATCTGATGGGGGAACCACGTAACCCAGCAGCGTATGAGACATTTCCCTCTGCACCGCAATAAAACGAACAGCATGTGTCCCCCGTGCACAGGTGGTTGTTAATGCTCTGTCTGAGCCCGAGATTAAATTTTGGTCACCAGAAGAAAAAAGTGGCATTGGTCTTATGGACAGCCCTGATGATGCTGAGCCAATAGCACAGGGGAGAAAGTGCCCTAAAAAAGGGAAGATAATGAATAGTTACGAAAGAAAATGAGTAATTCTACGGTAGGATGAGATCCCCGGTAACTCGGCTGTGCCCCTGCCTGGTCCTGATTTGAAAACAAACTCAGCAGGAGAAATGCTGCCTTCCTCAAAGTACAGATGAGGATTAAAAAAAGGGAAAGTTTTTCCCCAGGCTCTGGCCTTAGCTGCTGGGGCAACCTCAAGGCAAGAGCTTACAACATGGACAGGACTTCTGCTTATAAATAGATTGGAATACATAAGGCGCTTGTTGTAATGAGCCCAGAGAGCATTAAAAACATGTGTGTATTGCTTAGACACACCATTGCCCCACAATTTCATTTTCAAAATTAGATTTTGTTAACTTTTTCTAGGTGGGGGAGTGAAAAAGAAAAGGTAGTTTACAGCTGTTATCCTTTTTAAAGCAAAAATACTTCCCTTGCAAGGAAAACACAAATTTTGAATTAAAAAAATGAGTTTAAGCCCCTGGTGAGGGGGCTGTGAGCTGATAGCCTGGGCTGGGGGGGTGATAGTTCTTCCTGCCCCATTTTGGGATTGAGCTCCCCAGCAGCCTGATGGTCCCTCTGCCGGCTGCAAACCCTCCCCCTCATCAATCGTCCTCCTCGTCCGGCTACGGAGCACAGGCGATGCCATGTCACACAGAAAGGCCACACAGGGAAATAGCCCCTGAGGAAAACAAACAAACAAACAAACAAAACCCCCAAAAAGCCACTTGTTTCTAATGCAAGCAGGGTGTAGTTTTAAAGAGCTTCAGCGCGTTTCTCTGTGGTCCCAAGCCTGGCCAGAGGATCCCATCCCTTTGGGGGCCCTTTGCCTAAGGCAGTCCCTGCTGGGGACGGGGCAGGCGGCTTGCAGATGCTCACAGATTTATTACAGTTATTACAGGCAACTTCAGCTCCATCATTGCAGCTCAATTCTGCAGCTCTTTGGACTTTTTTAAGTCAATCTCATTAAAACTTACTGTCCGATTTTGCACCCTGAAATAGCGAGAGCTGCAGCCCGGCCGATTGCCGTCTCCCTTTCAGGGCCGGTGGGGGAGCGCGAGAGGGGGCAGCAAGAGGAGGCAGGCGCTCTCTGTGAGCGGGAGGTGAGATTTATGTGAACAGTTGCAGGAGGGAGGAGAGGGAGGGCTTTGGGGCTCAAGAAAATCTGCAACTGGTTTTTTTTTTTCCACGGCCGACTCCCTGGCCGGCAGCGCTGCTTCGCGGGTTGCCAGCAGCACCATCAAACACATCGCTCTCCTGCCACGGCCACGCAGAGGCTTTGCAGGAGGTTCCTGGGCACCCGAGAAGTAAAACAGGCTGCAGGAAAGCAAGTTGGCAGCAAGAATGGGCAAGAGGTTGGCCAAACAGATGGGCAGGTGGGGAAACGGGAGAAAAACAAAGAGAAGAATGATTTGTGCCCCCACTTCCCCAGCTGCAGATCAGTCCTTTCCCCCCGGCTCCCCCTTAATTTTCTTAGTTGACTTCAATGTCCCTCCCTTTTCTCAGCAGTGTGGCTCATTTCCCACCTGCCCTGGGGAGAGACAAACTGCCCATCTCAGCAGCCGCCCGCAGACAGACTGATTGCAATATATAACACACGCATATATATGTATGTGTATATCTATAGATAATTGGTGCCCTGAAACTCCCTAAGATGTGGGTATCCACGGCCAGGTCCCACGTCATGACCCACCTCAAACTTCTCCCTCCCTCCCCGTGAACTGGAAGGCATTTCAAGGTCAGGTTTAAGGTCTTAAATTGCTCCACTGCCTTGGAAGACTTCCCTGCCTGCTGGAAGTGGGGTCTCTGCTGCGGCACCGCAGCTTTGGCATTCGCAAGCCCCACTCACCCTGACGTAGGATCTTGGTACAAGCATTTTATAGCAAACAACGTGGCAACCCATCTGTGAATGGGCAGGGTTGGGGAAGAGGCCTGACCTGGAGCACTGGGGTTCAGACATTGCTTTATGAATAGCAGCAAAATTGGAGCCCAGCATCTCTGTCCTGGGAATGGGGAAGTTCTGCCATGGATGCAGATGGACGAAATAGACTAAGAAAAGCTTAGAGAGACACTGCACCACGCTAAAACCTGGTATTTTTAAATGTTAAAACCTGGGATAGCATTGGAGTGAAGGGCTCAGGACATTCACAAAACCTTTCAAAACTAAGTAGCTCTAGGTGCCACCATGGCCTAATGAGATGCCCCAACCTGGCACCACATTGTCACCACGTCCCACCAGCTGCTGGCCACAAAGAACATCCTGAGTCACTTGGTGCCATCAAAAATATCATGGTACTTAGTCACTCTATTTAGCACAGCTCTAAATCATCGCCTGCTGGTCTCGGATCACATCACACCAGCTCTCGTTAACAAAACAGAGCAAGTCTTTGGCTCTTATGACTGTGGGGTGAAAACCACTGGGCACACGTTAGCCCCTAGACCTGCAATGCCAGAAACAAATGAGAAACACAGGCAATCCCATCTTTACATAGGGATTTTCTTATCCCAGCCTTACACATTTTTTTCAGTTGTTATTTGTGGGGTGATACCCTATTTCTTGCTTGTTTTGTGATATATGAAACCTGGAAAGTCACCAAGGAGCAAGTGTCATAACATCTTTAGGATCCACCAGGACGGGGACCGAGTGCATGGGATGAATTGCATAGGATGGCTGGGTCTCCACAATGCCAACATCCGACCAGAGCACCAAGGAGCAACTTTCCCTGCCGCCGCTTCGCTTTCCCAGCATGATCATCCACTGTGTTCTTCAGCTAAAGTGGATTTTTGTGCTTGTTTAAGGCTTTTTCGTCCTCAGCAAAGCACTGTTCAGGGCTCACAGGTGGGGAATAGCCAGTTCCCATGAGCTGGAATAGCACATTCCCATGTGCTGAAATTGCTGCACTCTAAACCAAACATTTTTAAAAGTTTCAATTGCTGTACGGCAAGTGCCCTCAATCCCCGCTTGGGGTAGGTCCCTTGGAAAGCAATTTCTGATGAGTTTTGGTTTTTAATTAGAATGTGGCTGCATAAAATGTTATAAAGAGACTGCTGTTAAACTACACTTTACAGCTGCGCCGTGGGGAAAAAGCCCTTGCTTTAAAGCACGGGGAGGAATAAAGCGGGTAAGAAAGGCGATAGCTTCCCGGTGCTCTCCTGAGGAACTCAGGGCAGCTGAGCCCGGGGGAAATGCCAAAACAGACATCTCAGCTCCATTGCTCTTGCCTTCACCTGCCCCAAAACACCACCGTGCCCCCACCATGCCCATGCAGCCCCCACCTTCCCTCCTGCAAAGGATCTGCTGCACATTGACTTCCACTCAAGGATGGCTTCAAAAGGCTCGATTTTGCAAGAGGCACAGGCACACGATCAACTGCGCTGTCACCTCCGGTTGTGCACCCAACAGTTTCTCTTTCTCTTGCCAGCCTGCGTTTGCCAAGAGCAAATTGAAGAGTTACAAAGTAAAATAATGGAAATTGTTTGTTCCTGTTCTGCAAAGGATCTGGGGGGGTTCAGGGACCTCCATGCAGGTATGGCTGCGCTGCCACTGCGCCCAGCCTGACCAAAGGTAGACTTTGCCAGAAGTTAACCACTGGTGAAACCTTCAGAAGAGCAGCCCAAATGCATTTTTCCATTGCTGGTCACAGACTCCTCATCAGAGGTTCTGCAAAATTTCTCCCAGCATTTTTCTTTTCCTTCTTTATAGCCTCATAACCACTTAAAACCATTTCTTTTGGAGGAGCAGGGGTTTCTTTGTTCAAAAGCGAGGACTGGATTGGCAGAGGACAAGGCAAGGACAACCCCGTTCAGATGACTCCCTGTGAAGGAGCAAAGCGCCTGGATCTACAGCACAAAGGAGGCAGAAGTCTTTCTATGCTGGCTTCCTTTGGAGAAATAAACACAATAAAGACGATTTATATAGCAGCTCACATGCTTAACATAAGGCAGGCAACAGTTCAGCGGTTTCCCTGCTCCTGAAGGTGGGAAATCTGTTTGCTTATACTCGCCCCCTTCCCGAGTTGTTGGCGTATCCCAAGAAGAGTGTGATATTCCCATGTTTCATGGGAGCGGCATAATATGACAGAGAGACCTAGAAATCAAGGACTAGCACAAAAGCAACAAATACCAACCACAGCTGAGCCAATTAGCGAAACAAGAGAAAGCCAGTTCAGCCTTGGGTTCTCACTTAAAGGTAGCAACGCCTCTGCTGCAGCCTGGGAAGTTCGCAGGCGTTGGCAGCTCTCTAAATTCACCTCGTGTAAACTCAGCAGAAAGATGAAAAATACGTTCCTGCTCCAGGCAAAGCTGCCGAGAAGCTGCAAAGTGGCTGAAAGAGGAGTCTGCAGGCAGATTAATGTGGGGATGGACGAAATAGCCAGAGCAGCCAAATGAACTCAGCTGGACATGTGAGCGGATCAATAGGGATACGTGAGCAGCACCCAGCCCAGCCAGTTAGCGAGAGCTTTGGAAACGACGGACTGCCTGGGTCAAAAGCAGCACTTAGAAAGCACAGCCAGAAAACATGGCTGGAATCAAGGCTGATCTTATCTCCTCTCCATGTGAGGAGGAACTTAACACAAAAATCAAAGCACCCAAATCACTGTGGTACTTGGAAGGTGCTTGCACGGCAGACAGCGGGGTGAGCACCGCAGTATCCTACAAAAGTTATACACAAAAGCACAAAGAGAGTTTTTTGTGCTAATAGCTCTCACCCCAGCTGGAGGGATGTTTTCCAAGATGAGAATTTAGTTCACTTCTTGAGCTTCTACACAGGGAATTCAACAACTCATGTCCCAAGCAGCAGTTCTATTTCCTTTATTAACTCATAACCAAATAGAAGGTTTTAAATCAGCTTTTACACAAAACTTCTGTATCAGTGCTTTTTCGCTGCAGGATGGCTCTTCTGAAACCATTTGGCTCTTCTTTGACTCTTCTTTGCAAAGAAAAGACACTAGGACCAGGCTCTGCTGCTGCATGAAGCCAGTGGCTCCCTCAGTCCAGAAGCTCATGAGAAACCTCTCTTCTCAGTGGGAGCATCAAGCCTGGATAGCAAAAAATAAATTATTTTATTTCATATAGACATTTTGGCATTGCAGCCGGTCTTTGTCAGTAAGAGCAAATGTAATACTGGTGACTTATCACACCTTGCTGAAGAACAGGCTTTGAAACTCCTCCTGTCCCTGCTGTCTGCATGCCCATCAACATCTAAAATGAGGGTATTTGAGATTTAAAGCAGGCTGTGCTGCACCAGCTAACTGCACCCCCAGTCTGCGGAGGACAGAGCAGCCCAAAGTCACCTGAGGGAATGCAGGAGCATGAAACCCCAAGCCAGCGTAAAGGAAGGCTCAGGCCAGTCTGAGCACCTCAACGCTGGGCAAAAGGCCTGGGGAGCATCAGCACGGGAGGGCAGAGGCGTTGGTGAGCTTCAGTAAAACAGGCTGCGCTGGTCATCCAATCACAGCCTTGAGAGAGCCAGTATTTACCACCCCACCGGTATACAGGGCAGCAGGTAATGGTGACACAGCACTGGCTTCAGCACTCAATAATAAAGCACAGTCTGCAGGAGACCCTCTCATTCTCCAGCCAACAGGGAGGTTTTCACAACTGCGGACCTGCTCTGCTTAAAGCTCTTCTAATGGTCCCCTCTGACTGTTTTCACAGCCAGCTGCCCTCTCGTCTGCAGCAGGGAAAGGAGCAGGGCCTCGCGGCTGCCTCGCCTTTCCCACACTGGCTCTGCCAGGCTGAGAACGTCGGTAGCCGCCTGCCGGTCCTTGGTCCTTGGCCTCTCCCGGTGAATTCAATAGAGCGGCTTCGCTTTTCAAACCCCCTCTCTTGCTTTCAGAAACCCTGGGCCACACCACAGCTGAGAGCTGGTGTCATCCCCAGATAGCCATCAGCTCCTGGAGCCACGGTACCTCTCGATGGGATGCTGGCGACTCATCCAGGAGCTGTTCTGCTGACCTGATCCATCATGTCTCCGGTATGTTCGATCGGGAGCTCTGAAATTCAAAAAACTATTTTTAAAAGTTGTTTTCAAATGGAGGAGGATATTCCTGCGGAGGCTCGGAGCCAGGCTGGCCACCAGCCCTGCTGTGCAGGGCGACACGTGGTAGCACAGACTCACATGGTGCCGGTCCAGGGGGGAGCGGGGAAACCATGGGCGCGTTGGGCAGGATGGTTCACTCCATCCTCTGACAAAGCACAAACCCAGGGATTTTCAATCATTCCCCATTACCTCCGGTGATGCCCAAAGGATGCAGGGAAGGACCAGATGATGCCGGCAGGGAGGCAAGAGCAGGAGGTCCTTTTGCAGCCGTTTCTCAGCTCGGCTGGAGCGGATGGTGGTGGGGGTTTGGCACGTTCATCCTCCAGATATCACCCGTGACGGGTGCACAGGGAACAGAGCACAACTCCTTCCTTGTCCCCCAGCACAGAGCACTCCCACCCGCCGCTGCCGTCTGAAGCAAACCCCTTGGCTAGGACAGCAGCAGAGGATGGGGAACAGCAGGAGAAATGATTTTATTTCATCTCCGCTGTGAACATCAGGAATCGGTGTGTAAACTGGCTTTACAGCAATGGCAGCTCTCAGAAGCATTTCCTGGCTGAGTGAGAAAGCTCTCTGTTAATTAATAGTCTTAATGAAAGACAGCTTAAAAACCACCTATTTCTAATTGAACAGCCCAAATTCCTTATTTCTGCATATGCTCACTGCCCTGAGATGCAGCACGTAATACATCTATGCATACCTGCATGCGGTCTGAGAGCTGAAATACTATACCCATCAGTTTTTCTGAGGGAGGAAGAGTTATCAGATTAAAGATCAGCAAGATTTAAGAACTGGTAGAGGATTTATCACAGTGTTCTTTGCGCTCATCTGCTTTACATACTCAACTGGGATTTATTCAGAGTTGTTACTATTTGGGCTCTGAGGAGGAAGTCAGTGGAGTCCTTCTACATTTCTCATACAGTGAGACATCTGAGCCTGTGCCCAAATTTATCCAAGAGAAGGGTCTCATTGAAGCCGGTACAAGTATTCATATGCTTAAATGTAGGCATGTGTTTTAAATATCTTGTGAAATTGAGGCTTGGGTGAAGTAATCCAAAATACTTCCACGTTTCTAAGCTTGTCTCTGGCCCTGCTCCTTTCAGAGCTTCTGTCAAGTTGCTTAAAACCTTTGCACATTAATATCTTCCATTTTGTGTGGATACTGTGTCAGTTTTACTAGCAGCAGCCCAAACAATTCAAATACTCCCAGGGACAAAGTCACGGTAAAATAGCTTTCAGTCAGGTACTTGGTCTGCATCAGAACTGTGTGCATTAATTACCTTTATTTTTAGTTTTTCCTTGCTGCAAGAGTTCAGCTTTGAATCCTTTAAACTATCTAATTTCTGAGCCCTCTTTTCTTCAGATGTTTCATTTGCCATACAAAGGCTAAATAGCGCAGCTAAAAATTTCCATTACACTGCGCACCTCTTGGAAAAAAAACAACAAAACAGCCTTTTGCCTAACAAAGACACCTAGCAAGATACAGAAATAGCTGTAAAAATAACAGATGAAGCGTAATGGCTGTACCGCATCCATCCAGTTTTGTGCTGTGTGTCTGGTGGTGGCCGCCAGCACAGGAAAAAGAAGATCTGTGGCAACTATCTCACATGTGCTGAAAACGATCTGAATTTCCAGCTAATTACCTCGTGTGAGAACCGGCCTCCTCAGCCATCTCGCAGCCTACTAAACGCTCTTGCAGACAGGAACCGGGAGGGAACGTTTTAACGCCAGTAAAGGCTTTGCGAGAGGCCCGTGCTTCCCCGCGACGCAGCGCCCTGCCTGTAAACCCAGAGCAGTTTTTCTCTGCTTCTGTTTAAGAGCAGCGTTCCCAGGCTGCGTTTCCAAGAGGTTTTTGGTTTTACAGCTGTCATGACAGTAATTTTCTCAGCTTCGCGAGGTTCCCTCACATCCTGTTCGAACCGGCTTATCTCTGTTTAGAAGTGATGTTCCTACATGGCGTTCTTCAGGAACAGATGTTCCAGCTGATCCCCCATCGCAGCGCTCAACTTATTACACGGCCCCATTTTGAAACAATTAGCCTGTCACCGTTGAAAGAAACCTAATGGTTGGCTACTGGTGCACTTCTGAAACAAACAAACAAACAAACAAAAAGAAATCAGGAGCAACTTATGATTTATACTTTTTCCAGGTCCGCTAAGATGCTCTAAATTTACAGGTCATTAAAATGGCAGCGTGTCCTGGTTCAGCTGCTGGTCCCAAGATTTGTTATCTGGAGAAACAAATCTCTGGGCAAAGCTGCTGGCAAAGAGCTTCCCCCATCCTCCAGTGATCAGGATCAAAAAAAAGGAAAAAAAAAGATAATGAGAATCTGAGAATCTTTATTTACACAAATTAAAAGCTAATGAATTAGTGAGGAGTGTTTAGAGCAGTGGCATCCGTAGCTTTTGGATCACAGAGTGCTGTCAACACATGAAATTTATTGTGGAATACAAGGCAGTCTAATCACCAAGTCTTTAACGGAAGATGGTCTGGAGAAGATTGCAAACACCCAACTGAGGGCCACGTACCCGTGGTTGTGACTCCAGCCGTCTGCAGATGACAGCTTGGGAACCATCCGTGCAGGGTGCTAACGCAGACCCACTAAATCACAAGATGTGGTATATGGCTGTAGTGCCATAAAAGTCAATGGAGGTACATGCAGATTTATATCAGCTAAGAATTCGATCCCCTACATTAAGCAGCAATAATACCCACAAAAAAGGAACTTGCGGGCCGCTGTAATAAAATTATATCCCTTTGATCTCATTGAGATTCCTCTAGCCTCGTTCCACTCAGAGAAATTGATCTCACAGTCTTACCGATCCAGACCAAAACGAGTGAGCACCCAGCACAGAGCCCATCTGCTGCCAACGCGCATCTCCTACTTGTCCCTAACTGCTTTACCCCTTCCTCAGTATGATTTGTAGCCCTGCTACTTGCCATCTCCCTTTTTCCCCTCTATCTCCCTTTCTCTTCGGGGTGCAGCCGTGCGGGCGGTTGAGCAGAGCCCGAGCTGGCAGCCCCGTGGCTGAGGTTTTCTGGCCAGCACAGGGTGCAGTAACAAGGAAGACGGCAAAACCCCCGAGTTTCCAGCATGGAGCAGCTGCCAGGCCACTTGTCCCTGCTGACACGCAGCCTGGCAAGGACAGGTCCAGTCTGCCAGGACCAGGCTGAGCAGGAACAGCATCTCCAGGAGCAGGCTGAGAGCCCAGGCAGGAACAGCATCTCCGGTAACAGCTCAATAGCGGCAGACGGAGATAGGAGACAAGCTGAGGGTCAGGAGAGGGCTTGCAACAACCACGAGCTTCAATTAACTGAAAACAGCAGAGGCTGCCTGAAATAAAGCTCCTTCTCATATCAGCCGACACTCAAGGCAACTGCATTTTTGACCATCAAAGCAAAACCGAAAAGCTTTGCTCTCTGCAATTGCTCACAGACCTTAGCTGGGAAGTAATCCTGCCACTCAGAATTTTAGCGAGAGAAATGCTTTCTCAGGCTCCTGGAAGGACCACACAGCACAGACATGCCAGAGACATTCCCAGGTATTATACATGCGTATCAGATGCAAAACTCCTTTCGTGAGAACATTTTACTCTCAAGCAGGCAGCCCTTAAATTAGGAGTAGCTGAACTGAAGGGCAGGAGTGGAACAGTGAAGCATTTGCAGGGACCCATCCAGGTCACTGCTAACTCCAAACACACATTTAGCAGCCAACGCTTCTCAAAGAAAGGTTAGAAGATGACATCTGCTCACTTTGGAAGCTCTCAGGCCAACAGTGCTATTGGAAAATGGCCCTTGAGTGGGTTCACCTCTACCACCCCCCGATCCCTGCCATCCAGGGACATCAAAGGGAAAGACCCCCCTTACCCCAAAGGAGGTGTCTCCAAGAGCAGAGATTACTTGTATCCTAGAGGGCCTGTTCCAAAACCCCTGAGATGTGGACATCTTCATTGCCCAGCAAACTGAATCCCACCCTCAGCAGAGACATGGCAACAGGACCTCTCTATAGGCTTACCTTCTGCATGCACAGAAATAGTTGTTTTGTAATGAAAAGCAAAGCACGGACCCAGCACTTACTCCCCCTGGAATATTCCTACAAGGTTCATGACTGATTAAAGTGATTTTGGCTCCCCACCACCCCTCCAGACTGGCCTTTCTGCCTCTGGGTTCTTGCACACACCCGGGAGTGCAGCACTCAGGGACTGAATTACCAGGGTTATAATTCTTGGTTGTGTACTTTTAACTACAGCGAGGCATTGGCAGAGCTCAGCACTCTAATTCACCTCCATGTAAACATGATTATTTTAAATGAACTCCAGACGAGGTTTAACTGTAAAAACATCTCCAGATTTCGAAGCATTTTTAAGTGTTCAGCTCGGAGTTGTTTTCGTTATGGCAAGAACGTACCCTTTCTTCAGTTTACAAAGAATATTTTCAGAATTAATGACGTGTCCCCCCCCGCACTATAACACAACGCTTGAACGAAAGTCACAAGTCTGAAAATCAAGCTGCAGTGGGATTTCACGGTCAGGATTTTCCCTTTCTTAGCTGGTTTCTCCTTTCCTTACAAGCAGGAATGCTTTCTGGTTTCAAAGCCAAGTTGAAGAAGTGAAAACAGTAAGAGGTATTCACTTGGCCACATTTCTTTCAGTGTTTCTGGCGTAGGGTTCCCATTATAGCTTGCAAGGAGAAGTGGCAGAAGAACATTGTGTATACATGGTAATGGTTGTACTTTCTCTGAACAGACGTGCTTCTAGGAGGCGGCAGATTAAAGAACTGGTGTTACTTCAGACAGAGAAAAATAACATCTTGCCAGTTGTGTTTATTTGTAGGGACCCATGATTTATGCTTTCCCATTTGTAGAGGGGTTGAGAGAAATGGATCACATGGGCTCTGTTTAGATAATCCCTGAGGAAATTCAGACTACATCAGGCAGGGAGAGATAGGGTTTGTTCTCGTAGATGAGAGAGGCTGGGAAATGGCAGGGAGATGCGAGATTTCCTCAAGATCCTGGAATGAAGTTCAAGGCTCTGATTTTCTGAAAAGATTGAGTGTGGGTTGTGAGGATGAAGCAATTAAGATAACAACAAAAATAGTCCAGGTAGGCAGGGATGAGCAGTTCTTTGCTGTTATTTATTGGCCCAGTGCAGAGAAAAAAAGTGTTCCTCCCTAAAGGATCTTTACCTGTCAAACAGCACAACAAGAAGATGCAAAACTGTTCCTACAAGCACAAAAGAAGGATCTGTCACCCTCCGAGCCGCACTCCTGCTCTTTGTTTTCCATAAGGATGCCTCTTTGTGGAGTGGTCTCTACCTCATCCCTCTGCACCCTCCCGGGTTTAGCAGGACTTGTGGAAACCAGCCACTATTGTCCCTTTAAATGTCGACAAGAACCTAAACAAAACCACTGGCATCCCCTACCCTGAACAAGATCCTTATCAAAATTAGAAGATGCAAGAGTGCAACTGCTTTTAAAAAGAAAATACTTATTGCAAAGATGGCTTTAGTTACTTGATCTAGGGAAACAAAACAAAGCAAACCAAAATCAGCTGTTCAAAGTTTGGCATCAAAAGAGGCAATGGCACAGCAGCCCGAGCACAGAACGGGAAATCCTCCTCAGTCCTGAGCTGCAAAGCTTATCAGCCAGAGGAATCCTTTACTCTACAGCAGCTGGCACCATACTGCCTAGAAAGCTGCGTTAAACAATCGGCATTAACAGAAGTAAGTGCTATTTAAGCAGATGCTGGGTTTAACAAGTACCAGGTTGGATCCATGGCTCAGTGCCTGCTGCTTTGCCATAGGTGCTGATTAAGGAAACGCAGCAGGGAAGGAGTCGCGACTCTGCAGCACGGAAAGGGAAGACAGTATTTATGTGACAGATGCAGGATGCTGAATGCCCTTCTCCAAGGGCACATCACGCAGGAAGAGCACAATTTCCAAGACTGTCAGAATAAAAAGAAGTGGGGGAAAAAATGACAGGATGCCACTCACCCAGCAAAATCCCCACTCACTGCAAGAAGCGTCTCCCAGAACCCATTAAAAATAAGCTCTAAGTCATCATTTCAGTGGCAAAATTTTTACACGGTGATCAAACAGTCGGCTATCCAGGTGATAACAGGCCGCAGGGTAAGTACAACTGTACAGATATTGAGGAACAGGCACCAACTGGGGGGAGATTTTTTCAGCTGACAGTAAGAAATCGCTGCGGTGGGACAGCAGAGCAGGGAAGGACCCCACCAATGTGACTGCAGCACGTCCCTGCACAGGGGGCTCTGCCTGCAGCCAGTTTAAGGCAAAATGAAATGTTAGAGACCCTAATTCGCAGGGCTGGGCACTCCTGCCAGGAAAAGCCAGAGACGAGAAAGGGCCTGAAGAGTCAGAGCTGGTGCCTTGTCCGCCCACGGCAGGCGGGATGGAGGCCAGCGCTGGTGGCAGTGCCCTGCCTGATGGCTGCAGCGGTCACTGCCTTTCTCCCAAACCTGCCCCCCACAACAGCTGCCCGGGCTTCCAGCTCATCGGCAAAGTCAACAGCAGCAGCAGGATTGAGACTTTCCAGTTGGTTTTAGTGTTTTGAGGTTGAGTAAAGTTCTTTGCTCAGCATCCGCTCAACTCTTCAGATGACTGATTTTTGCATCTCTCTCCCAACTACTTTTCTGAGAACTGCCCTAGACCTGCAACGGCAACTACATGGGCAGGAACCCCGCTGGCTTTTAGTTCAAGCCATTTCAGAGTCTTCATGTATCCCGTCAAGGTACTCAACAGCTTCAGTGCAAGACCCGTCAGCCTGGAAGACCTACGGGCCTTTGGGGCAAAGACCGCTCAGAACAACAATGCTCCTCTGCCCCAAGTAAGTTCTGGTGAGGGGTGAAAAAGCACTTCTTCCCAAAATGGCCCTTTCTTGGACTGGAAATATATGGGAATGACCTCCTCCATGAACAAAGCACCTCACAGGCTTCTGATTTCACTTCTGATTTGACTTTTCTCTTACATTCTGGTTTCTAACCTAGGGATGAAACAACGTACAAGGAAGAAAAATAACTCCTAAATCATGAGTCAACTTTCTGCGCTCACCTCTGAAGGCAGAGGATGAGACCAAAAGGGGGTTTCACCTTCTACCCAAAATATAACAAAAGCTCTAGACATGGACACAGGCATGTGGGTTTGTATCATTGCCATCACAGGCCATTATTATGGCCATGTCACCATAGTAAGATGTCAATTTTTTTTTGAGATTTCTGACAAAAGCTTCTATTGCAGTTCCCTCACCTGTTTCTGTAATCAGATGTCAAAAGGACAACCCTGGAGAGGCAGAGAAGAGCCTCCTCTGGCTGAAGAAGCCACAAAGAAGTGGCCAGAATTCCTCCTGGCTGAGCATTATCTCAATACACAACCACAAGAATGAGTATCTTAGAGACAACTTTTAAAGACATATATCTAAATCAGGAGTGTAGCAGAAGAAGGGGAGGAAACAAAAAGAGAGCTCCATAGGAACACGCCTGTCAACCAGTACAAATATCACAGCGCTTATACAATAGCTGTCAGTCCCCCCCACAAAACACTGCTGGACACATACAGAAAGGATGAACTTCTCATGTCCTATCAATCCCACAGGATGCAATTCTCTTGCCTTTCTGTCTTAAACTCTTGTGTCGAGTGTTAACAGCGAGCTGTTAAACAGCTGCAGTGTTCCAGCTCTCAAAAGGCTACATTTCAGACTGGAATCCAGCAAATTTTTGTACACGTGTAATTTTAAACATCTGAGTCCTTGATTCGCAGGGAGGAGGTTGGCACATACATCTTCACCCAGTCAGGACAGAAACAGCATCCTGTAGTGATTTGTAAAGCACCTTGGAAGGTTAGCATATGTTTTTAGCAGCTAATTTTGACAACTTCCATCTCTGAGCTATGAAAGTGAACAGGAATAACAAAAAACTCACTTTATCCACTTTCCCACAATTCAGATAAGATTAAGCGTGCATGTGAAATTTTCCGCTTCCTACACTGAAAACCATGATAACTCAGCTGAACAGGGGAAGGGTGACACACTGGCGTCAAACAAACTACCTACCAGCTTATGGCTGGAGTCCTGTCCCAAGAGCCTGTGCTGACCTGGGAGCAGGGTTCTCCGACTGTGCAAGGAATTATACGATGTCCTTGCAGATGCACCCATTCTCTTTATTGCTACCACCCTCACCATACAGCGGCTCTCTTTTTTTTCCTCAGGGCGGGGGAGAAAAGGAATAAAAAAAACCCTGGATTTTGAGCACCTCACTTCTAAACTGCCAGATTTTATTTATCAAAGTCAGAAAAAAATACTCTGCAAATATAAACACTTCTGACATTTTGGTTTTGCAGTTTACTATACTGCAAGTCCAATCCATGAACAAATACCGTTGTTTGAGCACTTTCCTAATGTAAGACACGAGCAAGCTTCACCCAGAATTCAGTCGAACCAAAAAATAAAGCCAGGGTTTTGGTTTCCACACTACAATCCTGAAATCCAATAACACCCCCCTGCCCGCCCCCCACCTCTCTGCTGCTGAGAATTAACTGAAAAATATAGCTGTGTAGAGGTGTTTTTTTAATACTTTTCCTGGATGGAATTCTATTTGATGCTGTTAAGCTTTGATGACATACCCCAATGACTTGCTTGGAAGAAATCCATTTAGCAAGCTTGCAAATCAAGCTGTTTCAGTTCCGTGAGTGCCCATGAGAAATGTGCATTTTCAATCATAAAAGCTGTAGAAACAAAATGGAACTTGGAGACGCAGACAGACGAATTCCTTATCACGGCTTGGCTGTGTTCACGGAACATGTGCTTACCATTTCAAACTCCAGAAAACTATTTACAGGAATCTGAAATACAAGACTGAATCCAAAAGTAAGAAATAGATAAATTTCTAGAACATACTTTTTTTTTTTTTTCATTTCAAAGGAAAAATGGAGACTCTGATTAAAACCAAAGCAACTCCCCCCCACCAACCCCTCTCCCTGCAGCCTCTACTTTTCCTAGGAATATAAATACTCGTAATACGATCTATGCACAGGGTGCCAGATTTACAGAGGTCCCCTTTTGTTTATGTGGCAGGATACTTCGTTTTGGGGGAAGCTTTGGGGAAGGAAAAGCAAATAACTTGCACTTTTTTTCACCTCTCCAAAATTCTTTTTGAATGGGAACAGCGGAGGTTGCAGTGGGGATAAACAATTGGCACATCCCACCACCACAGTGTAATCTCCAGCAGCAGCAGATCTTTGAAGCACAGTGCCAGGCAACCAGAAGCTTCCAAAAAGATCATTCAGTCACGTTGAGTTGGGAGAGAACGTAACTCTACGGGGAATTTTCAAAACTGATGAAAGTGGTCTTTACTGGGCATTTTCTGACATATTTTCATAGAAACACAGCTCATTTCTTCAGGTTCGGTCAATGACAATCACACCACCTTTGACTTCAATGCATTTGTTCCCAAGAAGAGAAAAATAAGAGAATTAGAGCAAAATGCCAGATGCTCAGCACTGCAGACAGCAAGATCTGACACAGTTATTTTCCTGTTATGATGAGACAACTGCCTCTCCCACCAGCCAGGGCTGTCTCATCCTTTCCTGTGCACTCTCCTTGCCTGTGTATCCATCTGCTGTCTCCTGTCTCATCCGCAGTTTGTCAGCTCTCTGCATGTGCTCGATTCGATTACTGTACTTTGTTGAGCAAAGCGCCGTCCTGATCCAGGCCCACAGCTCTAGGCGCAAGAACAGTACAGCTCATTTGCTATTTACACTGCAACAAAAGGGACCTAAATTATATATTAGCATTCTAAAAAAACCTAGGAGATTGACAGAGCGCGTGGAACACAGTTTCATGAAGGTTTTTTTCTTGCACAAAAGCTGGTTTAAGAAGCTCTCGCTCTCCCCACAGCATTTTATTATCCTGTCCGTTGTTCTAGTGCAACCACTTGATGCCCTGCTGTAGCAAATTGATGCAGGGTAAGAGAACACCTCCACGTTCCCAAAAAGGCTGTCATCTAAAGCACTGATTGTGTCAATAGTCTGATTTATAGTGCAATTCTGTAGCCAGCAGCATCAGCACAACCTCACAGATACTCTCCTCTGCTGGTGGCTTGTCACAGTGTAAGAACGTCTAGAAGCAGCTTTACCACTGCAGAAAAAGTTTGTGGCATCCCATGCTGAAAACCAGCTCCCAGTAACGCTGTCTCATTTGAACCTTTTCTTTTTTTAAAGTGCTGTTGCATTTTGCATGAAGCCTGCCACGCTTTTACCCCTCACCCAAATCCACTACTTACACGTCTATCAAGACAGACAAGAAATCAACCCTACAACATGCTAAAGAGACTCCCTTTAATGTGGAATCCTCTGGATATTACCGACCTTGAACAGTTGAAGCTCTTTCTTTTTTCCATTTACCCTTGCAGATTCTGCAGCAAATCAACCGAACCTTGTGGTCAATGAAATCAAAATAAAACCAAGAGTAACTTCTAATCTTTCTCTATTATGGAGAGATGAAATCAGTGCAGGGTCCATAAAATAAAGAGTAATGGGAACTGTTCACGGTTATGAGTATCTGCAGCAACAAAGTGCCTCTCATTAAGTGATGCAGTGAAGCTGTGCAGATGAAGTTATATGCTCCAGTGTCACAACAAGGTACAAGTCAACCAAAAAGGAGGATTTTTTCCTAGCTTTTGAGAGATACCTTCATGCCCCATGTCTTTGAAAGTACCACAGTACCTCTTCTTTTCCACCAATATCCCACAAAAAACTTAGACTGGATGAGGAACATAGCAAAAGCTGTTCTTGCCCTGCCTGAAGAAGAGCTCCTTTCCTAGTTTTCCTACTGGAACGCGTCTTAATTCCTCTTTTTTATTTTGCTTAGATTCTGCTTGGGGCAGACGATCCTACCTTCCTCCACAGCCACTGCTGGATCGACCATTTTGTCTGATTGAGGCAATAAATTGAGCAGTCTCCTGGGGGGTGAGTCGAGATTATCGTGTTTCTGGAGGGTTGAGACTACAGCAACTAGCTCTGTCTTATGAGAAAGAGAAATTGACACTAAAAATGTAAACAACCTTACCCACACAATCTCTCATTCGGACTTGTTTCAGGATGGGAAAAATCTTTAACGAAACAAACATCAAAATGCTGAAAAATTCTTGTAATTCTAAAACCAGAAACTCCTCCTGATAACAATACAAACTCTGATCGTCTCTTTTACATACAATTCTGAATTACGGTCTTGTGATAGGGGTCTTCTAAGGATGAACAAGCTCTGAAGATACATAGAAACACAATTTGCTTGCAAACTTTGGTTTCAAATATATTTCCCTTTGGCTCAACATTTTGACAGTACTGACATTATGTTGAGCCAAGCATTTTTTTGCATCAGTGAGACAGACTTTTGCCATGGATTTTAATACCAATCACCTCCACATTCATCTGTATGTACAATATGGCCTTTACTGACTTAAACTCACAACGATTCTGAAAGAATTGCATTTTATTTGCTTAAAAATATTTGATATACTCACAAACAGAAACATTGCCTAAATTTATAATCATAACAAAATTATAAGAAAAATAGCAGAAAATAAACAGTACTGAAAAACTGGGATTTTGATGAAACATCCAGACTATCACAGTAGGCAGACAAATGTACCAATGACAGAATCTTCAGACAGTGACTGTTATAAAAAGCCGCAAGCTTTAAAACGTATCTGTCCCTGAAGAATCTGAATTGCCATGTATACTACTCATACTCTGTGTTTCGTTATCGATGTTCATGGAAGGCAGCTTCACTGACACCTTTGCCGCAGAAACATGTGAATTTAAATGTGGGGCACCATCCTCTCCTAAAAAAAATAAACAAAGCAGAAAAAACCCACATTATTTGCTGTCTATGACAAACAACTAAACTGTGCTGAAGTCATCTCCATATTGCATCACTCCATGGAAATACACGGACACCCTTACTGTCCACAGTTTTGAGGCGTTTCAGAGTGCTATTTTAGCCATCAGAGTTCTCCTTATCAGGTAAGAAAGAGATGAATTTCTGTGCATATACATACTGGGTTGTATTTACATACAGATACACCATACATACACATACACGTACATATATAATCTCCAGTAGGCCCAGAAAAATTTCAAATATGGTGTTTTCTACAGAAATGAAATGAGATGACATCCACAGATACTAACAGTATTGTAAATTCCATCTATATGTGTAGGTCTGTTTGCATCAAACATTTAGAAAACATGCTGGTTGTTCAATACCACATATCTATATATAATCATAAAAAGCAAAGCAATCCAAGTTGAAACCATTGGCTACAAGTCCTACAGAGAAAAACACCCTATCAATCCTTCAGTAGTGGTTCTGTTACCTAACAACACAGGTGAGTTGTTTTAGCTCTTCCCTATCCCCAGCCCATTTCCCTGGCCTTTTAAGGGTCCTTCTTACTACTCCTTTGTGGTTTATCTCCCTTCTTTCATCCTCTGACAGACTTCAGAGAAAAAGCACACAGCCCTTCCTCCGGAGATGTGGCTTGCAGGACTTTACAAGCCACGTTCATCTTCCAGCAAGTCTGAGATGGCATCTCACCGCTTCCCATTCTTGCCACCCGACCCTGAAAAATGTGGGAAGTCCTGGGAGAGGGACAAGCCCCTGCGCAGCCCAGCCACCATCAGTGCCAGCAGCCCCTGCAAGGGAGGGGGACACGTCCCACAGCACTGGCTGCTGAGCAGCTGTGAAAGATCACTGCAGCGTTGAAAAGTCCTCCTGTCTGGGGAACCACCAGAGGGGTAGAAAACAACCTGTAGGCAGATACCAGAGATGGGAAGGAGAAGGGTCATGGACAAGAGTTACTGTATTTAGCCAGAGGAAGGAGACAAGATGAATCAATTCATGGAGCAAGGGGAGCTACACATGAAATCAGGCTACAGACACAGAATAAAGGAGGACAGGAGAAATGGCATCGGATGAATGGTGCAACATTCACAAAACATTTTGTTTTGTGAGTTTTGAAAGAGCATTTTGAGATTTCAGTTGGCCTTGGCACGCTTATTTTAAGTGCAGCAGCTACAAGCAAAACCAACATATATGAATCTGTGTAAAACAGCAAAGGCTTTCTTGGAGTTTGTTCTTACTCCAATAAGCTATAACAATTCTCCCTTCCTTTGTGATAGACTAGGTAATTAAAACACTATTTTCCCAATAAAACCAAGAAGTTAGGCTTTCTTTCACCCCAGTTAATTATCTACTATGTCACTGTAGTAGTAATCTGCTTTCATCTGACTTGTAGCAAAGCACGCTTCAAATGGCTAATTAAAACAACAAAAACCCACTGCTAAAATAAAATTTCATCCGGTGTTTTTCATGCTAGAACAGCTGCCAACAGCCTAGGAAGTCAAACACGGACGAGGCCAAAGACAGTAAAGCCAGCACATGCAGCAACCTGTGCCAGCCAAGCCTCCTGCCCCTCGGGAAGGCAGGGCTCTGGGGAGGTAGCAAGAGCACAAGAGCATTTTTTTGTGTCCCTAGGGCATCAACACGTCACCTGCCTGCCACAGCCGCTTACGCGGTTTGCAAGAAGCAATGCCCATAGTTTCACTAGACTATCCTCACTAGTTGGACAGCTTTTGGCACCCCCAGCCCGAATCCCTCTACAAAGCACAGCTGCCAAAGTTTGGGTTGGCATGGGACTGAGCAAATCTAACACACGAGCAGCAAGAAGACGTGAGAAATCCTACATCTTCTGAACACGGTTCAAAAGCATATTTATGGTAACACCACAAAGATGTGCAAGCAACATGCGTGTTTTGTTTTTCCAGAAGTACTTTCACGAGCTTAGTCTGTAGCCACGTTTGCGTGATAAAAATAGGTTATTCAGAAGGGGAACTGAAGAAAAGCAAAGCCTTTATTTGGTTAGACGTGAAGCTGACACACAGTAAAGACGTGAATGTGTAATGCCCGAGGAAACCTTGTAAATCATCCTAGACGCTAAAGCAACTCTCCAAAACTATGTGTAGTTTGATGCTTTCAGAGCTTGACTTTGTTAATAATTTCCACAGTCATGTCACATTCCATGATGTCATTGTTTCAACAGCTGTTTTAAGGTTTGTTAAAAAAAAAAAAAGAAAAAAAATGGAGGGTGGGCGGTGGGAGGGAGAATATTCCCTTATCCCAATGCTCTGTAGTGACTCCCCAAGTATTTGATTCTGGGGTGCTGAAAGAAAGTATCATATTAGTCTACATTCTTCCTAACACATACTCTAATATAATTTACTGACATACTATACTTCACTTTTATGATAGATATAAAATGCTAAAAGGACAGAAATACTAAAAGAATCATTCCATCTACCTGCTCAACAGAAAAATTACCAGGTCTTGAATTATCTAAATATCCTTAAAGATAAGGATACAAATATTACAAATACTCAAATTAAACAGTTTCTTATTTTTAAAGACAGAAATCTGAAGTCTTTGGCTTTGTTAGATGCATGCAGAAAATACAGAACCTAGATTTTCACCACTTTAACTGTAAAAAAAACCCTATGGATATCTTATTTCAGCTACATGGGAGATTCTGTTCCATGACTGTAACTTTCCAGGATAGAAAGCTGGTAGTCCTGAAACTCTACATTGGCGCAAAGATACAACTACGAAACTCTACGTTGGCCCAAAGATACAACTACTGAGTTACTCTAACATGTGCTTTATCATTATCACCTCTTGCTTAATCTACCCTCATGCATGCACAATGCACACAACACATTCATATATACATATAGGGATGGGTATGTGAGTAAATACACAAATACAAGTGCACAGGTTTAAATGCTTGTATTCCTGCTCACATATGTGTTCTTTACTGATGTCTGTATCTGCCTTTTGCTGTACACCAGCGACGGCGCTTGTATAGTCCCTGACCAGCTCCTTTAACAATGTGATATTCCACTTTATGTCTTCCTGCCATCAGAAAACATCTCATAACCAATAGTAAGATGGTTTCCTCTTAAACATTGAGCTCTTCACCGCCACAAATATGCCAATTGCAATGGTGCTTATAATCTTTTGATATGCCATAAAAACGGAAGGGAAAATTCCTCCATTTACAAAGCAGTGCAGGGCAGGAAGGCAGGTAATCTTCGCAGCTTTTTTCCCCTCTTTAGAGGCTCTAGAAGTACTTGGTACAACTTTGTAATCATGTACTTAGATGTATTTACAAAAATTTTCCTTGTTAAAATCCAATAAATGGAACGTATGACCTGAGGTGACCTCCAGTCCTCCAAATTCATTGTCACCATCTAATAGAATACATTCATATAAACTGTGAAAACTGACACTCTTAAGTGTGTAAGAGTCCTTGACTGGTAGAAACTCAACAGTGACTGAAAACATCTTGGTGACCCACTGATAGAAAAGGTCAGATTTCAGATTAGAGATTTTTCCTGCTCTTGGCAATCTATAACAAATTCATATACAGTACTAAATTTCCAGATCTTTGTTTAACAGAAACATAAAAATTAATGGTGTGTCAACCATCCGGTGACCTGTGAAGGGAGTTTTTCCTCTAAGAGTTACCGTCACACAGAGAGTATGCTATATGCAAGTGTATTGTGAACGTATGCCAAATGGAAAAGGAATTAAACACACTGAAGGGAGGTTTGGTTACTAATACCATATGGCAACAATAAGAACAAAGAAAAATGTTTAAATCTTTCTTTTTAAATTTTTCTATTTGGCAAAATAAAAAGACTAAACAAGTCTGACTTTTAAGCCAAATAAAAAACATGTGTTTTAACTCCTTCAAGTTGGTGCGCATACATTAAATAGAACTTCTATTTTTAATCTATCCAGAGGTAAACCAGACCCATATCTTATAAGTGAAAAGAGTTATCTTCAAGACAATAAATAGGGAGGGGTTTGAAAGATCAGGAACCGGGTTATTGTTTCAGTATAAAACCAGAACCATACAGTAACTATCTACATATTATTACTAAAATTTAAAAACTACTATCACCCCCCAGCAACCCTCCCCCTACTCTCTAACGTAACAACTGAAGCAGATAGCTTCTAGAGCAAGAACAAAGTTCCAAGCATATGTAAAAACAACTCCAGTGCAGCGTTCTCATTCCTTCAATAGCATGGGTTGATATGAATGGCTTGTTTCTTCTTCTGCCAAATTCCAGCTGCTTCCCTTTGTTTATTACTGACTTCAAAGTTTAAAACACTGTCCTGTCCCAACAAATAACTTCCTCCAGATGGCATTATCTCAAGTGTTCAGAGCACTGGGGATAGCACAGCACCTGCAGATCTGTAACTCAGCATCTTAAAATCTTCAATGAAAGTGCCTTTTTTTTAATGTGTCATTCCCCCATTTTGCTTTTTCCCTACAAAAAAAAGATATACATCTGGGGCATAGTTGCAAAGTCCGTTAGCTGGGAAACAGTTGTCAGAAATTCTTTACGGTTATGGCTGTAAAGTAGAAGAATACCTACAAGCCCGAAGGTAACAGGACCACTATCAGTAGAAACACTTTATCTGCTGCTCTTACCTGTAAGTAAAGATGTGAGATACGTACTTGTGCCAACATGTGTCCGGTCCATGTCTCCATGGATATCTGTAGGGTGCCAAGGAAAAATTCACTCATTTTCATACGTGATTGTACAGGCAAGTTACCAAGTACAGCAACCCAAGAAGCAGCATTTTTGGCAAAATCAAAATTAGTCCAGACTTAATGAGCTAACACGTACTGATAAGAAACAACCATATTTTGATGTAAGCAATTCTGAAGGCTACACTGAAAGGAGAAAGTACACTGCAATGTCAGTCATGTTACTAAATATCAGGAACAGTATTTCCAGTTCAGACTCATGTGTAGCTATACCTTGCATATCGACTACATAATTCAGTGCTTCTGGGATTTAATGGCTTATAGAGTTCAGAGTGAGTATGTTAAGTAAGTAGTCACGTGGCCTCACGATGGTAAATAACACAACATTCTCAGAAATAACCATGACCATCAACGGCTGCTCAAATAATCCAATTGTCTGGACAAAATTATTCTCCATTCATTAGAAATGACAGCTCCTCCACTTTTCTAGCCCTGGCCCACTTCCACCTTGAATCCATAAGCGTATGTATGTTCTTGGGGAGAAAGTGTCCTCTTAGCTCTGCTAGAAATGAAGCAAAAATCTTTAAGCACATGTGCTGTTTAGGGCAGGGACTCTGTTCTCATTGTGTAAATGCTTTGCTAAGCACAGGGCCCCTGGCTGCAGGTCAGACAGCTGCCTTCCACTAGACCAGAAATACAGAAAGCAAGAACAAGATGGTCTGCAAATGCATGCAGTTCTGTTCTCATAACTCAAAACCAGGCTGCCCCTAACTTAGCTGGTTTCATGCAAACAGAAAAGACTCTAGGCAAACTTAGGCCAAATTTCTAGGGCTGAGTTACATGAAAGGGATAGATTTACAATTAAAACACTTGAGTTGTTTTACAGAAATGGACTGACATCTGTAGGACTTGAGCCAAAAATGTCTGGATTTAGAAGTATGAGTCTACTGCTTGAGCTGAAAAAACACAGTTTCATTCTCAAAGGCTTCAGCCAACTCATAAACCTCCATAAGCGGCCCACAGACACCATCGGAGACAGAAAACTATATAGTATGAGTTCAGTTCAAGTTTTGACCCAAACTTGGCAAATTCCATCTTCACATGGTGTAATGTACTTACAGAAACTCTGCATACAAGCACGCAGAAAATAAACATGCATACACACACCGCTTTTCTTTTTTTGTTTGTTTCTCTAAACCCTAATGTATATCCTAGCTATAAATATTTCTGAAAAGAAAATAAATTCAGATCCCGGGTCAGTAAAGGAGGGCGGAACACTAGGCTAAGCAGCTAACAAATTTTTCAAAGCAGAATATTTGAAAATGATTTTTCCTCCTCTCAAGTCTGAGTTCAAGGTTCAGTGGTTTTCCAAAACATGCAGTATTCCCACCAATAACAACACTAAACAGAACAAAAACTAGGAATACATAAAATAAACCAGAACCAGATTTTTCAAAATCCTAACACAGAGGCCAGTAGGGAAGGGCAGACAGAAAGCAGCTCCAAAGCCATCTAGGAATGAGATTGCAGAGTTTACTAAATAAACCTAGATTTTGGTGCCTAAAATCTACTCTGCTTCTTTAGATCTGTCATATTTTGCTCTGTAGAGGATCTCATTGCTTAATAAGTTAGTTCCCTGGCCACAACTCTTGCTATTGTTTCCCAGCAAATCACTTCCAAAAGATGTGTAATGATCTTTCCAAGTAACTACAATGATTAACAATATTAAGAAGAAATATTAAAAGTCAATTTGATTTTTCTGTGCAGGTGCCTGTGATTTTTGGATGTGCAATTGGCTAGAAATGACTAGTCTTTTCTTAACTTTCAAGCACTGCTGCTTCTTGACTGCAACATGTTCTTGAGGAGAAATGAGATGAGGGGTCTGCGGTAAACCTTGAAGCAGCAGCTTTTCTTTCGAAGTAAAAAAAAGGAGGAGGAGGTGGTTCATTACTGGTCCAGAGTTTTTTTAAAAACACCAGGAAAATGTGTACCTTGTGCAAGGGCTGGGGGGAGGAGTAATCTCTAAATCCACAGGAGACAACCTAGGTAAACAGCTGGTGGAATCATGAGAATTTGACAAGTGATAATTTAAAAACGGCATATCTAATTGTGTATTAATTTTTTATTTATTCAGTAAAACTAAATGTCACCTACATACCAATCTTTTCCTCATTTTCTGCAAAATCTAACAGGCAAGTGGATGGGAAAGTAATTTTAAAAGTAAGGTTGTATAATATATTGAGCTCTGTTATTCACACCTTCATGTTTGGGGATCCAAAAGGCAGTTTAATGCCTGTATCTCAAGCAAAATAAAGAAGCCCAAAAAAACCCCACCGAACTCAAATGATCGATAGTTGGAATTCACACTAAATTCTAAGATAAAGTTATGCAGACTTCCCTCAGGATGCAGAATCATTCACTGCAACCCTAGCAGTAGGACTGGCTCTGCTGAGACCTCATATCTTAACAATATGAATTGCAGCAATACTGCCTCCAGCTTATCTTCAGCGTACCACAGTGCTAGACATAATAGCATTCATAGCCTACATGGGGAGTGGCAAGTAAAAAATCCCCAATCAAAGCATCTTTTTAATTCTTAAAAGTTACATGGCCTGTTTTTATTTACAAATAATTAAAAAATAATTTACACAAGTAATTAAAGTTGAATGAACAAATTCAATGATGTTTCATCATAAATTAGGGCTGCAGTGGGTTTGAAAATGAACATCTTTCCAGTTCATGCTTAAAATGAAGATGGGTGTCCCAGTGAGGGGATCCTCTAAGCAAATTATGTTCTTCTGTAAGTTACCATACTGGCCAGGACATGTATTGGGTTACTCTGGAGTCTCCTCCTGCCTTCAGATCAATTTGGCCCAGGCAGTTAAATTACCAACGGTTACTCCAACGCACTGCGCTTATGCAGTCTCTGATGCGTGGCTGTCCGTATTACTTGGGATGCACATGTGACAATCTCTGCTTATCAGACAGGTTCAGTGTGTTGCAGATCAAGACCGAGCACGTTATCTGCAGTGATGCTTGTGCTGTATATGCTTACTAAGCATCGCACGCTATCCAGCCCTATTAACTCCTCAGCTACGTGACTATCAAAAAAAATTGTTAGGAATGTAAGAGGACAACTTTCAGTAAATCAGTGTAAGAAGTCACAAGCTACTTTCTATCACTTAAAAGCGTGATGGGAGACCTTGATGAGCTCTCCCTCAGAGAAGAGGACTTGCTGGGCAAGGAGGTTGCATACCCTCTAGCCAGTGCAGCAATCAGCACCCAGATTTGAACGAAGGCTCAGGGGTGGGCATCAGCAAGAAACATAAAACTTTCTGTACTGCACAGCTCTTCTGGTAGTACTTCAGGGCAGAATTTTCTCATTGCAAGTCACTCTTCACATATAAGGGGGTCACTGAAAGCATTCTTGTAATAAAAATGTATATGATATACTAAAAATAAAAAACTGTTCAAAGAACAAGTGGTTTTCTAGATGACCACGAACAAAATAGTTGTATTTCTCTATTCTGAATACTTTGAAATTCTAAATATTCACATGACCCTATTGATTTGTTTTGATGATTTTCACTTCTAAAGTCATGGGATTCTCCATATGGAAACAGTTTGCCAAGACTCCTATTACTGTACTACCATTACAAAGATCTGGCATATTAAAATACTTATACCTACAGCACAATTACTCGATTTTTATAATTACACCTTTTGAAAAGTAGATTTTGAATGTTTTCCCCAGGAAAAACCAAAGCAAGACAGAAGAAAACCAGTCTTATACAGTTAGCATTTTCCAGTGATGCATTCTAATAAGCAGTAGGATGTCTCTATGCACATTCCTAGCGTACGTGCTGACACACTTGTTAAAAAGACCTCCTTTAAAGACATTTGTTAAACAGCAGAAGATGGCCATTAAAGGCCTTACCATTGGTACATATCAATTAACTTTGAAAAACTTATTAGGAATAAGCAATTCTAGGACGCTTAGAGAGGCAAGCAATATTTCTATTAGCTCAGAAAGAATACTGTTGTAATCTACATAAGTAAGCATATGTTAAAATAAGGAAAACATTAAATGTCTTTACTGGAAGATCTGCTGGTAGACAGCTATTATGTAAGAGCCCAGACCCCATTCTGCCAAAGACCATCTAAAACTTCTCTTGTAATGAGTACCCAGTGTGATGACGAGTAACACTGCCTCTACAATTTAATGCCCAGGACCAGACACTCAGAAATGTCTGAGAGTAAATACATGTTTCTATCCTGTGCTATTTTAAAGTTTGTTAAAATCTAAAATGCTTAAACTTCGTACAATAGAGATAAGCATTCCTCCTTGTTAAAAACAAAAACAAAAACCAAAACACCAGTCTAAGAACCTTGGCCTCCTACATGGGAAAGAGAAAAAAAGAGTAAAACCGAAATTCCTTTCCAATACATGGGTGAATATGAGCTCTAAATCAGTAGAACAAATGAACTGCAGAAATATATTGCTCTACATCTCTGCTACATATTCAGCACTTTACACCACCTTCTTAAGTCTCTGTTATGCACATATCTACTGATCTTAATATGACACACATCTCCATCTCTGCTAACCACTATAAAAAGCGGGGAAAACGCTGCAGACTGCTCCCAGCAACACCGTGCTGCTTGAAGATTTCACTACCCACCAACGGTTCCCCAGCAGCAACAGTGAAACCAACAACTGTTGTTAGCAACCCAGGAGCTGCTCTGCACAAATCTTCAAGCAGCAGTCAAGCAATGCCTTCTGAGACACTGAACATACTCGTTTATATTAGGTTCTTATTTGGGCAGATGTTCTTTACCTCTGAAGCTGTGCACACACACGCAAGTTGAAACTTTGAAGATGCTGACTGCAGTAACTGATGATGACAGCTCCTTCTGGTATCTAGTGCCAACTGATTTTAGAAAGCAGTGCAGCACTTCGACGTTCACTCTTCCCAGTTCAAACTGTTGATGCCAAACCTGCTTGCACTCAGTTCATCAATACCTTTCTTCATTGCTTTGGGCCACAGGCATGATTAATATTGCTTGTAAGCAGCCTGAATGAAAGTCATTTATCAGTTGTCTGGGTTTATGGAAATTCAGTCGGCATGTGTGGGAGCAGCTTCCTTGCAGAGGTGTGGGCCACTGCGTGCTGATGGGACACCACTTGTGCAGGTGACCGGCACAGACGCCTGGGTCTGGTCACTGCTCTAGAGCACACACTGCAACTCCTGAATTTATATAGCGTTCACAGGAAAAGGAATTATGGAAAGCTCCTTAAGAAAGCCGCTTTTGTGAACCCTCTATATACCTGACAATGACATAAACCCATTTATTTAGCACAACCCTAATCTGCCATAATGACACCCAGTGTGTACCAGTATGAAAACCACAAAGGCAAAAAAATCTTATCTCATGTGTCACATGGAATTTAATGGCTTGCCAGTATTTCACTTGAAGCAAATTCATTCACAATATATACACAGAGACACACTCCCAAGTTCAGGGACACTTACTCTGCAAGTATTAGATAAATCAATCTGCTTTCTAGCAGTTTCTTGCACGTGCTCACAGTAAGACGAGCAATTTTAAATGCATTACCCATTATTTTCTTTCCATCTCTTAAATATCATGAAAGAAATGAGTTCAGAATATACTTAAAATTCAATACATATACCAGTTGGGGAATATGCTTCCCCTCATCATGACTTTGTCACTGAGAGTTACATGGCTATGTGGCCTACACAAGAGCAGAAGAGAAGAAATGCTTAAAGATCATCTTTCTTTATACAAGACAACATTTGGATGTCACTGTTATTTGATGCAATGGCGTTTTTTTTAAAATCTTGGAGGGAGAGAACACACATGTCACAAGGTCTTTCAGAACAGAACTGCCTCCCACCCTGTAGGAAGCCAGGCAGAAAGGGCCCTGGATCATGCCTGGGGCCCCTCAGTGATTCTGCAATGCAAACCACAATATAGTTTTACTGCCCAGGTTACAGAGTTTTCCAATTCTTCCCAATTCCTTCAGAGAAGAAATAAACAGGTTAACGCAGACTCGCTGTCCATTGCTCTGTATTTTCAGATAGCTATTTGGAAAGCGAGTAGCGTAGTAGCCAATGTGTAGCATTATTCACACAACCCACGTTTATCGCACACAGAAAGTTTCCTGGAAATGTATTCTAAATCTGATAAGAAAAGTCCTCATTAAGAATCATTTGCTTGTTTAATTTTCACTTATTGAGCTTTAATGTACCATAAAAGTAAGTAATAACAACAGTGCCTTGAATAAATATTGCCAGTCTTGTACTCATTAACGTTTTAGAAGAACACAAAACTGTCTCTAGGTACAGGAAGCTGCTGGAAAATAAAAACTAACCAATCTTATAAACTAAAATGAGCGCGCTTTAAAGAATTTTTTGTTGAACACGGAGTTCAACAAAAATGTATTCTGTTCACTGTACACACGACACCAATGGGAATAAGAGCCAGTTCAAGTTCTAAGTTACCATTACTTGGGTAATAGTTTCAAGCTGCAAGGCACAGCTGTATGGGCCCAGCCAGACAGGCTATCACAGCAATGCTTTGATAGCATGGGGCCCTTAAGTGTCAGGATATAGAAAAGGCAGCAGTTGTTGGCTGTGAAAACAGTCTGATACAAACCAGATGGGGACTTACTTGATGGGCAACACAAAGGAAAACAATTGGCTCATTCAACAAAGTCAGGCCACTGCCCCAGAGAATTAACAGAAGACAATAACAGTCAACCAGAGTTGATGCAAACAAGAAACAGCCATGTGGTTACGGTTTAAGGAATTGTTTCTCCTCAGACTAAACATAAAGTTTTGATTTCTAATTCTTATATTCATTAATTTCAGTCTCGTTTACAAGCCCCCTCTTCCTCCAAAGTCTTCCGTATAATTCATTTATGTAGCACTAGCCTTCACACACCTACTTAAACAAGAAAAAAATTATATGACAAAGGCAGCTAGATTAATCTAATGTTTCCTGAAGAATGCCAAGACCACAACTTTCTGAACCGTGTCAGAACAACATTACAGATACACAGTACACAGAGTGTTATTAGACACATTTGCATGCATAATGCAGTGTATTTACTGATTCTTTTTGATTTGAAATGCATAAAGCCCAGTAGGTCACATACTGGGTTACTGGAGTACAGATGTCTTCCAGTTTTGAGAAGAGTTCTTCTGGTTTCTTACTTAACTTTTTTTCAGAAGTAAACTTCAGATCAATTATGTTACCACATAACAGTTTTGTTTGTCAGGCTACAGTTAAAAAAATCTATTAGAATAGTTATTACCAAACTTTTTTTGAAGCAATCACAAATTTAAAAATTGGCTATTTCAGCCGTAACTCAAAAAAATCCCAACCCATTCATTTTTAGAAGCTTGTAGAAGATTATGGTCCAAAATCTTAATTGCTCTTGCTGTTTTATTACAGGAAATATAAAAGTGACATGTGCAAAGGTATTTTGATTACAAATTACTTACAGAGATTGCACAATAAGTCAGACCTCTAAGGGCCTTCTGCAATTTCACTCTCCGACTCAAAACATCTGTACTTTTTTTTCATATACTTCAAAATAGTTCCTCTGGCAGGTTCTGCACTGCAGTGCTCTACACGAGTGTGAACGGTTGGATGGCACCCTCTGAAAGACAGCCCCGTGCTCAGATACCCAAGAAAGTATGTCCGCAAAATACAGATGTCCTGGATGCCTTATGAAATCACATCATCCCAGGACCCATCAGCTTCAGCACACCACCACACATCCCTTGAGCTGCACTGCTTCTGGAGACTGCTTGATGGCTAGTTCATGGATTTTCAAGCTAGCGGTGCTACATGATGTAAACATCTCCTAAACACATCACTCAGACCTACGATGGGTACATAAGAAGTCTACTCTTCTTTCTAACTCTTTCACTTTCCAAGCAGACTTGCAAAAAGCAGCTGGATTAAAGAACTGAATGTATGGCTCTCATTTAACACCCCACACTGGACAGACAGAACAAGGGAGTTTGTCCTTAAAGAAAGAAAAAGACCTACTGAATTAATGAAGTACAGACTCAGCCCTAATTGCCACCTTAAGTGGTTCTGGCTTTCAGCTGCTGGGGTGCTCAAGCTTGTGAGCATGGTTATACTCCAAAAAAAAAAAAAAAAAAAAAAAGACTAAAACGCAGCCTTGGCTGCATTCAAAACAACCACTGCATATTGTAGGTAGAAAAGTAAGGTTTTTACTGCAGTTTCCTGCCATAAGCACAGAGCCAACACTCCAACAAAGCCGTTGTGTGCTGTGCTCTGTGTGAGCTAAAACATCTCTCCAGCAGAATCACGAGGCTTATTTCCAAAACTGCAGCCAAATTCTTGAAACCTCCGATGAAGGGGTGGGTTGTCACATCGTAGCAAAGAAGATTTTGCCTGCAGTGCTGCTATTACTTGTTTTTCACATCATATATACTAAGGTCAGAACACATTTTTTACATACAGCTGAAATTTTACGTTGAGTCTCATTGTTAGGCCATTTCTAGAAGATTACAAATCTTAGGAACGGAAGAGCCTTTATCAAATCTTAACCTCAGAGATATTGGCCGTTGTAGCCTTGCACTTAAAAGCAAACGGGAGAGGAGCAAAAAATCTCTTTTAAATCCCAGGTCTGCCAGTAGAGGCAAACCCCAAATGCTCTTGTAAAAATGGTTTTGGACATCGTTTGTCAGAGAACGCCTCCACAAAGGACGGCATGTAAAGGCCAGCTGGAGCAGGGAGAGGCACGACTGCCCAGCCTCCGTAAGTGAGGACTCCAACAGGAAACTGCTCCCCCTTTCTTTTCTCTCTCTCTCTTTTTTTTTTTTTTTTTTTTTTTTTTTTAAATCAGGAAGGAAGCTTCATCTTCAGAAACAGGCATTCCCTGTGTAATCTCCCTGCCTGCCTGTCTCTAGGAGCGGGTCCAATTACTGAAATAAGCTACACGCACTTTTAAGAAGTTAATTGTGTATTTGCACTGTTACTCAAACTGGTAAATATTTCCCATTTATAATTTTGATTTACGTAACAGAGCACAACAGCAGCTGTAAAGTAAATAAAACAATTTTCTCAAGATCTGTAATTAGGGTTTTAGGATTATAAAAACAAACTTTAAAACCCCAGAAATTAAGCAACTGCCAGGAAATTCCATGCTTTTTACTTTTACTGAAGATACAATGGCCTATCAAGGACAGAAACTGCATCTGTTATACTGTCTTTAAAGAAACAGCTCTGCCCAAATCTTGCAATATGTACAGTGCATAAAACAAGGCCACAATATGCAACCCTGAGATTATTACTTTATTGTAACAACCTGAGTTTGGATGGAGGTCTGCAGGTCGACCCATATTAAGTCTAACCTGCTTTGATTGCACAGTTTGGAGCCAAAACATAAACGTAATTCTACTAGACCCAGAAATGTGAGATACATATTTTCATTATCCACATGTGGTTGATGAATTATTATTTTGTATTAAAACTACATGCCTATCTGACATTAAAAAAGAAAGAGTTAATGAAAGTCAAAGTTGTGCCATACACAAAAAGAAACAGTTAACTCCCTGCAGCCACAGCACTGGGGAAAAAAATGCATTTTACAGAACTGCTACATATTTTGTGTAACACAACAACTTTCACTCAGGTTGTTTAGAACTGTGCTTAAAAACAGTTCTTCTTTCTTTAAAAGCAAAACATAAGTTTTAGATTAGACAAGAATGACAACACAGATACAAAGGTTCTAAATCTAAATTAAGTTTTTCTAGGTGTAGCGTTTTTTTCCTGAATGACAGTATTCATGATAAAAAACAGAACACAGTAGTCCACAGACAAAATTTAACCCATCTCCATCATTTACTACTGTTCCTTGCAAATGCAATTACCAAAAGCACATTTGCCATTGGTACTTCAGAGATGAGGATTTGTTGTACTTTACTTTCAAAATTAGTTGTACGGAAGATGAAAAGTGGTTTAACCAAGCTTTACATTTGCACGTGTTATTCAACACTATTACAAAATGCAGTCCCATATGCAGGCTCAGCAGTAAGCAACAGGTCACGCATGACAACTTTAATCTTCGCTCCCCAGTCCTTACCCTATTTTTAAGAAGAAAGCTACTTTAGCAGACTGCATTTCTCAAAATCAGCATTTATCAAAGAGTAGCAATACCATTATTTATATAGTATTCTTCATTTGGAAGACATCCTAGATAACATTTACTCCATGCTGTTGCCGAGTTTCCTGGGCTCCTAGTCTTAAGAAATTAATCACATGGGCACTGGGAACATATATTTATATTTAAGTATAGGCAGTCTTTGTATCACCGTATTGAGAAGCTGGTGATGGAAAAACCTGTCCTCTCTTCAGTGCATAAAGTAGAAGGTCTGTTTACTCCTAGAGTATTGAAAAATAAACAAATAAAATATTTAGGTAACAACACTGTTCAAAAGCATGAAAACTGCTGGTAAGTCAAGCCCTCTCACAATATAATAAGCAGTAAAATTAAAAAAAGAACATTACAATTTTACTGTGGACACCAATCATCTAAATATCTGTCTTAATTGGCTACTTAGATTTTATTAATAACTTTACAGCTATGCTAGCAGTCCAAAAATGTACAAAGCATCAAAAAAATAAAAAGAACAAAGTTTAATGGCTGAGAATAACAGCTTCTGTAAATCGCCCATCCCCTTTATAAAAGAGGTTTTGGGAGCAGACAGTCAGAATCTGTGGATTATTCATCACTCACATTAAGCTACCTCCCCTCGGCATACACACTCCTGTCCCTAGTAATTTCTCTTCTACTCAGCCACTCCCCACACAAACAGCTGGCTCCTTCCAATTTTCATGTAGCGCTTACAAAAGCTGAATTGAGAGCTCTTAGCAACAGGTAAAGCTGAAGGGAGTCCAGCTGCCTCTACCCAAGGGTCACCAAACCCAACACAGCAGGGAAAGCAGAAGCTGTTCCTTCTGCTGCGTTGCTTTCAGACACGCACAAGCCACTGAATTTTAAAGGGCAACATCTGCCTTCCCTGCCAACCAGAAAAATAAAACAAACACAGCACATACTGAAGACAGAAAGCCTACATTTCTCCTATCACAGTGCTATATATGTTTCTCCGAGTTGAAATATGTGTTTGTAATGCTCCTTGTCTTCACCTGTCACCATGCAGTATCCACGCAGTGTGTTGCCAGCACCCAAATGCATCAAGACTTCCTGGTCTGATATTGATGCCTTTTATAAAAGAAACACAACTTGTACACTAAAAAAGAAACGTTAGCTAAGAGGCCTATTTAAATGACTGTTAATCCAAGAAAGGATGATCATCCTAAAAGATGCTATAGTGTATCTGCCAACTCAACTAACACAGAGTTGGTAGCAGGTCTACCCCAGACAGGCAGAACAGCTCCTGACTCCAGCTTAGCCGGCATTGATATACCAGGCTGAAAACCATAGTGCCTGAGGAGTGGAAATACATCTTACTCAGGAAATTGTCTTTGCAGGCTGTAACCTCTGGCAGAGGCTGTAGCGTACTCCTGGAGGTAGAAACTCCAACCAAATGCTCTGCTGAGTAAGAAAAAAGATAATGCTATTTCTTACAAGGCATCTTGTTATAGTGAAATACTGAGACACATCGTTTAGAACAACTAGGAATCTCAATTTAAATTCATTTGCCATCACTGCTAACAAATAGGCATGCAAATTAAAGTAGTACAAGTCCATAAAAATCTAATGCCTCTTTACAACATTATGACACAAGATGATGTGTAAAGCGACTTCAGACTCAATTATATGTATATAAATGAGTAGCAGGTTCAGGAGAGACTATTCTGATCATTTTCCATGACCTACCACAACACACAGGCCACAGAACAGCTAAGCACGCTTACTTTCTAGATGCACATCAATTCTTTCTTATTGAACCATGGGCTCAGAGCTGTGGAACCACTAATTTGTGAGAAACGTCTCCCTCCAGAGAAGAGCTAACTGGAAACAGCCCTCGGGCTGATGTAAGCATTAAGTACATGGGGAGTCTCTGTCCTTAGGTGGCTTGCCTGAGCCCATTAATTTTTTGTGTGTGTCCCCCATTTATATAAGCAATATTTGCATGAAAGGGTAAAGCAGGTCAGCCTAGTCAGCTTGCTACCATCTGCTTTTATTCAGTTACTCAAGATCGGTGCCAGTGGGATCAGTGCCCATTTAGGGGGTTTATTGTGTGTGTTTATTTTTTGCTCTTTACAATGAAGGCAACAGCAATTACTGTAAGTTTGTAAAAGTGCATACAAATCATAATGCACAATACAAAGCTGCTTCAGTCAGATCCTAGTGTGTTTACGAATCCTACACAGGCTGTGAGAAAGACTGCTTTGGCACAACAATTTCGATAGTCTGAGTGTGTTAGCGTCCAGGAGATATGAGACTGTATTTAATACTTGCTCTCAAGACCATTCCCTGCTTGCAATGCACAGCGACTCCAGCTGATTCACCATCACATGAAAATCGTTCACAAAAGAAAAAGAATTATATTCTAGCTTGGCCCCTAGACGGGCTGACAATAGGTGGATTTATACAACCACAAACTGGAACTGGTGAAAGATCAAAGGTAGATTGCCAAAGTGGAAACAGCAATTTAGGGCTTTCAGCTAGTACACTCCAACTCTTAAGTGTGGCTATGCAGCAGCAAAAGGTACTCTCCTTTTAATGAGAATTCTGCTTAGAATATGCTGGGCCACTGGAGACCCAAGCTACAAAAAAAAACCCATAACCAGACAAACCCTCTCCCCCCCAAACCAGTGAAAAAAGGAAAAAATGGAAAAACATGGAGAAATACGGCAGGTAGGATGGCTCTACAGAGGGATCTGGACTGATGGGCTGATGACAGCTGTATGACGTTCAACAAGGCCAAGCGCCGGGTCCTGCACTTGGGCCACAACAACCCCATGCAATGCTACAGGCTTGGGGAAGAGTGGCTGGAAAGCTGCCTGATGGAAAAGGACCTGGGGGTGTTGGTTGACAACAGGCTGAATATGAGCCAGCAGTGTGCCCAGGTGGCCAAGCAGGCTAAGAGCATCCGGGCTTGTATCAGAAAGTGTGGCCAGCAGGGCTAGCAAAGTGATCATTCCCCTGTACTGGGCACTGGTGAGACCACATCTCGAGTACTGTGTTCAGGTTTCGTCCCTTCAGTACAAGAAAGACATTGAGGTGCTGGAGTGTGTCCAGAGAAGGGGAACAAAGCTGGTGAGGGGTGTAGAGCACAAGTCTTACGAGGAGCAGCTGCGGGAACTGGGGCTGTTTAGCCTGGAGAAAAGGAGGCTGAGGGGAGACCTTATTGCTCTCTGCAACTACCTGAAAGGAGGTTGTAGTGAGGTGGGGGTTGGTCTCTTCTCCCAAGTAACAGGCGATAGGATGAGAGGAAATGGCCTCAAGTTGCACCAGGGGAAGTTTAGGATGGATGTTAGGAAAAATTTCTTCACTAAAAGGGTTATCAAACATTAGAACAGGCTGCCCAGGGAAGTGGTTGAGTCACCATCCCTGAAGGTATTTAAAAGACATGTAAACATGGCACTTAGGGACATGGTTTAGTGGCGGTTTTGTCAGTGTTAGGTTTACTATAGGACTTGATGATCTAAAGGTCTTTTCCAACCTTCTATGATTCTATGAAATCCGCATTGCAGGGATGAGGCAGCGGTGCCATATGCAGCTTAGCAGAACTGCCTAGTAGTCTGGACTGCTTCGGTTCCGGCAGGTAGTCACAAGTGTTTGAAAACCAAATGCAATTATGAATTGAAATTTTTAAAAGGAATTCTAATGAACTTCGAAGTAAAACCCATTACATTACTAAGATATACTTAAGAACAGAAGATCCTCAGAAGCCTCTGGTGTCTGCAGGATGCAATATAGACAGCTGATGCTCAGCAGGCTCCCATACTGGGTACCACATAATATTTTGAAGCAAAAAAGGACATGCAAACTCCACAATGTACACTGGATGATTTATGCAGCAGTAGCATGAGGGGGTTCACCTTACCAGTATGAAAAATGGACTGGTCCCTCATCATTTGCACATTACAAACCCCATGTACGAGTGAAATACTAGGCTTAATTTTGTCAATGCCCTGAACTTTAGTTTATGATATATGAAATGTGTACTTGAAATACAAAGATCTGATCAAAAGGGAGAAAGAAGCAACTATAACTGCTTTCACCTGCTTAAGTAATGGGGTTATCTTGAAGATATACAAAGCTGTGCAGATTTCATGATGGGTGTAAAGCATCATCTGTATAGGCACCAAGGGAAGACTAAAATGGGAAGTTTTCTGCCTTTGCACATACCTCCCACAGCAAAAGCCTCGGCACAAGCTCACAGAAATGTCTTGACAATACTGCAGCAGCGAGAGAGTGCTATATCCCTCTGTGCCATTTAAGGAGGCATGCAGTAAGAGGAGAACTAACTCTCAACCTCTCAGAAGTTGAAGAAAATTGCCATGTGAACAAAAACCTAATGCATGTAGATCTGTAAGAAAAGGGCTAAGTGACACGTGGTGTGGAACCAAACTCCAGAGGAGAATGGCTTCTACCTGAGCATGCCAGTCAGTAGGAAATCCTCACGCTGCGAGGTAATACGAGCTGACTTGGTACAGTTTTCTTTAAGTATAAACTGGGGTTTGGGTCTTTTTTGTTTGTTTGTTTGTTTGGGGGTTTTGTTTGTTTGTTTGTTTGGGTTTTTTGTTTGGTTGGGTTTTTTTCATTTCTCCATCTGATTACTTGGATTTCAATTAGTTTAGATGCCTCAAAAGATCAAATTACATTCTAGGAGTCTAAAAACATACCAGGGAGATTTGTGCTTCGCCTGCTAGAAGTTCCTGTTGTTCACACCTTTTGCACAGGTAAGTGAGGGGAAGAAATGACAGGTGTAGGAGACCAAAGGATCACTTCCCAGAAAGAGATCTCTTGGGAATAGGTGCAAAGATGTGCACAGTCACATGAAACCCACAGCAGCTCCTGGTGCTTAGTTTCCCAGGACCTTAACTTGAAGCAGCAGAACACACCCATAGCAGAAGAACATAATTGTCTACAATAACAATTCTACACAAGTCTTTCCCTTAAGCTATGAAAAGTCAAACTTCTATTTTAACTTTTTGTCTGAAAAATAACTGAAGTAACTCAGTGGGAAAAGAAGCAACCAGAGATATAAATGGCAGTTCTTAAGAGATAAATAATATTTACAAAAGCCAAGAAATTCAAAACTCCTGCTCCAAATGTATGGTAACACAGCTAAATATTGACTTTCAGTAATTCAAACTAGAAACTCTCAAGTGTGGCTACTGAGGATTTTACACGGGGATAATATGTAAAATGCATTGTTACTCAGATGCATGTTTTCTAATGCATGAGGTATTAGGTAACTGCTATGGTCACGTGCAGAAAAAGCAAATGAAAACTCTTGGAGAACTGGTGTTCTAAACCACTTGGAGCACCTAAAAGCTAATGACTACTTATAGAAAAGACAGAGTTTCTGTGGGAAATGCAGCTTTGCATTTCCTGACTTGCCTAAATGTAAAATGTATTAACTGAATTACATCAATGAGCAATTTGATAGCAGAGGGAGGTAACCGTACAGAAAAAAAAAAGGTCAAAATAGAGCAGAAATAAGAGTTCTGAAGAAAAACTAAACAACTTAGATAAACCTGTAACAGGACATTTGCTTGAAAAATGCCATAATTATAGCTAATTGATTTCATTATTAAAATTTCCAAGATCTTTTCTTAGAAATTAGTCAACTACAAGTAGCAATGTGGGCTACGCAAACTATTCCTACCTCTCAGGCTGTGGTGGTACTGTCTACAGCATGAAAGAATAGCTCTGTTTTGCTTCACTGGCTGCTGTTTTCAGGGTGGTATGGACGGTCTTTAGCAAAAGCTTTTAGTGAAATTCAGTTCAAAAAAAGAAACAGCAGGATATTAAGGAGAAAGTAAACTTTCAGTAAAATAGTTGTTAAGAGTTTGACCAAGACAGTTCCAGTTCCAAGTAAAAAAATGAAGACCTTTAGCCTTATCCTAATCTTCTTCCTTCCTTGAAGCATCTGTTAGAGATTTGCCTCATGCCATAATAGTTTTAAGAAAAAAAAAGCCCAAAACCTAACTCAGAGCAATGTCTGGCTGAAGAAGAGAGGCAAAGAAGTACTTAGCTATATCCATATTTTCAATATTACAGTTTTTAGTATGGCGTAATGTCAATGACAACTCAGAACTAGCTCATTTTCAATACCAAACAAGGATTCTGGAAGCTTCATTTTTTTATACAGGCTGTTTTAAGGGCTTCTTGCCCTCTTAGTAATTTATTGCACAGATCATCTGCTTCCACAAGCAATTGTGCTGTGGCAACAAAGCCAATTGCTTAGTGTCCCAATATTACCTTCCCATGTACTTATGGCTGCCTGAACGTAATTCACCAGCTGGAGATAAAAAGGAATTACTATAGTGAAGTTGTACTCTCTAGGTCACATTTTGTGAGTCTGTGCTGTAGAAAATAATTAAGTGAAGATACATCTACCTCTTGGGTTTGAGCTGCTTATATTAAAATTTAAAAATGCTCTGCAGTCAAGCATTGCCACCTGTTCTTTCATTTTAATTCAGAAATTCTGAATCATGTTAGTGTAAGCCTGAAAATGCTTGTAGTCTGGAAATATGTGCATTCACCAACCACAATAATTATTATCACATTAAATTTGTGAAGATATATGAAAGAATGGTACAAAGATTAAAGGGTATTATAAAGCCAAAAATATATATGCATGCATACTATATACTACAAATATATGTTTTCAAACCACTGTCTCCACTATGTCTAGAGAAGGCACACATTTCAATTAATAATACATTCAGGCTTTATTTTCAGTTGTAACTTTCAGAAGACATTACCCTTTCAGGCATGATTTTGTAACAGTCCTACTGAACTTCAACTTTCATTAGAAGACATCAATCAACTTACTTTCAGTAAAAACACATGTTCACTGCAGACCACAAAAATTTTTTCAACAACAGAAGAAAGCTCTATCATATACATATATCTATGGCCGTAGACAAAAGATGAATCAAATTTTGTCATGTATTTATCAATTAAATAAAAAAAGGCTTTTTTTACATCCAACTCTTAAGTCCAAAACAATTTCCCTTTTCTCCCAATATCCTGAAATCACACTTCATTTTAGGGCTCCAGATTTTCTAAGCTCTAATACCAATACAACCACTTACCCGTTAAACTCTGAAAAAATACCTAAATGGTGCTGCCTCTGAAATGTTTCTCCATTTTCAGACAAGTACTCATTGTCCCTTGCTATCTCAGTAAAGACAACAGTTTGACATAAAGTTTTATAAACAGGGTGCTTTGAAATTACAGTAACAGATGTCCTTAATTTTAAAATGTTGTATTTACTTCAACCCATGTATACTTATCCTGTTGCAAGTTTTCATTTTTCTTTCAAATGATTCTTATTAATTTTTACCCTCAACTTTTTGACTGATTAACCTTGCTGTGGTGAAGCTTATAGAGACAAGACCTCCTGGTTAAAACTGACAGATAGTTGTTTCCATTTGCAAATCCTCTAGATTTTTATTGGCTCATTAAATATGTATACTTTGAATGAGATTTAAATTATCCTGGTATATAAATCATAATAATTTTTTTTTCCTCTCAAAGAAAATTGACTACTGCCATCTCGTGGTGAAATATTTTCATCTGACAGAGACACAGTTGGACTGTGCCCAAACCTTGTATTACCGTACGGGTAATTTTTTTTTAAAGATAAATATTCCATAAAACAAGAGATTTGATAAAAAATACTTTACTCCATTTCCAGCCTCTCTAACGCCCCACTCAGTGATAAAGGCTGGAAGTGCTGTCTTGTTAACGCTTTGAGAAAAAGCTGAGGTGTAAAAGCATGTAGTACAGTGTTAAGAAAAGTATCCCCCCTTCTCTCTGATGCTTAGTATGAAGTGGTGGGGAAGCAGAAGAAGAAACAAAAGGTTCCTACAATCACTATTAAGGAAAACTGCTTTTACAGTTGTGAATGAGTTGATCCTGCAAGGCGCATAATTTTCTTGTTGGTGATTTAGATGTCATATTCAACTTATTGGAAATTCACTTTCCATAGGCAATTTGGATTTTCTCAACACCAGAGGAAAAAACGCTGTTCTTTCTATTAGAAAAAATCATTGCAATATTTTCCACCAATGCTAAATAAATGAGTTAACCCTAATTTTTTAATAAATTCTTTATTTACCCACTTTAAAAACACGTGTTGATAAATGTCCCTACAACAAAGCATATACATGCACTACGGCGTGCCGTTTCAGTTCTGTAAGCTTTTCTGCTAATTGTCCATAGAAGCTAAGTTTTACATTATTGATAACTTTCTTCATATGTAAACCACAGTTTTGAAATTAGGTTCCAAGTCCTACGACCAATAAGATTGGCCTATAGCTTTTCTTACCACTATAAATAGTTGAAGCAAAATAATTCCATCAAATTATAATTTGATTAGATGTTTTAAAAAAATTAAATGGAAGAAGTTCAAAGAATTATTTTACAAAGGGCTTGAAGGAAGAATTTGTCTATACTAGGGTGGAGCAATTATAATTGCATATGTTGTAGACATGCAGGTTTTTAGATTCCTGTTCTTCGCACGTAAGATTAAAACAGCTCCATATCTCACTCTACCACCTCCACAAACTTACTATGTGCTAAAACAATTAAATATGGCAGTAATATGCACAGTGTATGTTATTCCAACACTGACTTGAATGATAATAAACAAAAAATATTCTTTCTCCCTCTCATGCAATATCCTTCACACTTTTAACAAACACTGTTAAGTAATCTCTAAAAATAGCATGGTTATGCATAAATAATAGTGTCCTTCACAAAAGAAAATCACTATCTGTCACACACTAGCTTGAAAGCCATCGCAAACTGGGCCATTTTAACATTGAAAACCTCTATTTTTTTTTTTTTTTCACATTTGCATGATCTTAACTTCGTATTATCTTTCAGTTCTCCTCTAGTGCCCCTGCATTTTCTCACACATATGAACCACTGCCATCTATCACAACATTATGAATATTTTTGTTTGCTGAACAGCATTCTATAAAGCAATTAAGATTCAGTTGACTACATAATATGCATGTTGTAATGCTCTTGGCAAATAAAAATTTAAATAAATACTTAATTGCAAGGATTCTGATGACTTACATACAGATACATGTCCAATCCTTTCAGTGCACCCCAACAATATCACAACTATGTATACAGATTTATACACACTATATATAAACATTCAGAATTTTTTGGAATTTGGTAGTAATGAAAACAAAATTTTAAAAAATCAGAACTTTATTTTACATGAGTATACAACAATATTTAAAAGTGAAGTGCTTAACTGAATGAACTACGTTTGCTTATTGACATTGATTTACCTTCTTGTTGCATCTCTTCAGACTTCCTTCTCACATGGATAACTCGGGGTCTCACAGTCTCAACTTGTGCAGCTCCTCGATTTTCCTCCTATATATCATATATTAAAATCACATTACAAATCTGACTTTTGATGTAAAAGCACAGTAAAATTATGTGGAACTTCAAGAAACATCCAAGGAGGTTTTTAAAGATTCATTAAAGGATATGCACTTGTTCTCCTTCCTTTTGACTTCAAAAGAATTCAGATCTGAATTAGCCTATTGCAATGCTATTTCCTCTAGACAAACATCCTGGGAGCAGTAGGTATGGCAAAGTGCCATTTAGACCTGAGGACACACGAGACCCTCAATTTCTACTCAAAGCATGTGGCAGAAAGAACATAAGATTTCTCTGACTTTCTTCAATATCCAGGACTTCTCCCTAGGTATTATCCTCCTGAATAAGAAGCAAAAAGAAAAATAAAAATTTCAGCATGCAGGTTGGAAAACCCATGCCAAGTATAAAATTTATTTCCTTGGCCACGTTTTTAAAACCATTTTCTACTCTTCCTGAAATTCTCTTCAGGACCTAGGTCTGCAACAGTGCCTATGGGAAAACAGCTTCTTAGAAGCAACAAACGCTCTGTGTGCTAGAAAGGGAGACATCATATTTGTCAAGTCCGCTTGTTATCTTATGTGTTAACTGGAACAGGAATTGTGGCCCAAGGACATTCCACTACACATAGACAGGAACATGAAAAGTGCAAAACAGAGTCATAGAGACCTAGAAGAGTTAAGCATTCTCTAAGACAAATAAATTTGATTTTATCAGTTATCCTGTTGAATATAAAATTTTTCATGACACTTCTTAAAGAAGGAGGAATGTGAGAAAGATCATAAACGTTTGCATATCACACAGCGTTTGGAGCCTATGGACAGAACTGCTGTATGACTTCTGTGAGAATTATATGCCCTGAGAAGCAATGACACAGGTATTCTCTTGAAGACCTGATGACAAAGTACCAGTGGCATTTTGCTTACCAAAAGCTAAAAAGGAAGAAAAGAAAAGTATGCTTCAGTTCTGTGAGAGAAACCCTCCACTACTGTGGAGGCCACAAGTGAAATAAGCAGCCAAAATATAGACAAAAAATAAGAAAATCTTTATGTCTGGCAAACAATAAGCATGGGTCCAACTACACAATCAGGATAGACCACTTAGGATTGGCACTAACTCAGGCACCATGATGTTGATCAACTCTGTTAATCGTTTGAAGCTGACAAGATAAGAAAGAGTTGAGATGGTTTTCTGAAAGCAGGAAGTTCTCATGGAAACGTAATTGAAGGCCACCAATGTTACAGAACATTAAATGTAAGCAGCGTAACACTATGCTCATGAGTCCATTTGAAGTGTTTTTTTGTTTTGTTTTGGATTTTTAATAAGACAACCCCCCCCCAAAAAACAGTTTAAACTGAACTGAGAAGCAAACAGAGTTTGAGATAACACATAGATGCATAACCTACAATTATGCATTCCTGGAAGATCAAAAAAATGTCTTTTGAAATACTGAAAATGAAAAGTAATGAGAATACCAAAGTGACAATCCCACTTAAAAAATGTTATTTGTATAAAAACATTCATACTTATATAAGAACTTCATGAAAACATTTTGCAACTAACTGTTTTTCTCAGATTTTAACAATCCATTTGGGACTTCAAATTATTTAGATTTACCATCTTTGAAATGTTTAGCCACAGAAATATGACTTTCAGCGTTCACGTCCCTCCCATGATCAAAATGATTTATCTAGAAAAGGAAGAGCCCAGCTTTCTCCTAGTCATCTCTTGCTTCTTATAGGTAAGAGCACAGGGGCAAAGTGGCCAAAAATAACAGTTAATTCCTGTACTGTTGCACAAGAATGGACAGAAGGGGTCAAACCGAAGATACACTCAGTCTGGCACTCTGTCTAACAGTGGCTAAAAGCATATATAAATCTCACAAAAAAACAATGCCAAAAATGGAGGAGCAGCCAAAGAATTTGGGTAGATAAGAAAATTCCTTTATGACTTAAGGCATTTGTTTTGGAGTGACTGACCACACAGACTTCACTCTTCATGACTAAAAGGCGGCATTTGCTCCTACCCTACATGAAAAGACAATGCTCTTTCTGTTGGTCAGGATCTAATCCACACACCCGTGGCCAGGGAGCAAACAAGTGGTACATATACGGCAACTCCATATGACTGACCTCAACCTCTCTGAAATGAGGATCCTGTTCAGGCAGATTACAGAAACCATCCAATCTTTGCCATAACAAACCCTAACAGCCAGGATTGTTCCCAGTTAAATCAGAACAAAGCTCTACCAAAACCCAAGGGCCAGCTGGACTGAAATACAGTGCATTTTCTCCATCCTCTCAGCGAACACCATGAAAACCCTAGTTTTGTTCCTAAATAGATTAGTCTTCTTGCTTTGTATGTAGCCCATACAGTTTCATTTCAAGGAAGGCAAAACACTGCCTAGAGATGAAAAACAAGATGTGAAACAACTGATGTGAGAGTCAGTGACTAACTTGGAAGGAAATCTTTTAAGAAGTTCCAAGTGATTATCACCTTAAACATTGCATACAATGAATCATTCTGAAAGCCTGCGTATCTCTTGCTCTCTTAGCTGATGTTACCAGGAAATCTGTTTCCTACAGGCAGGTGACAAAGCAGATCCAGCCGTAGATCTGAATACAGATGCCATCCCTAACTGAAACTAGGGGAAAGGTTCATCATTGTTACATCGTTGATAGATGCTGTCAAAACAAGCTTTCAAATCATCTGGTACAGGGATTTTTCTTTTCAGAGAAGGATGTACAGATCTAAGAAAGGATTTACAGAGCATGGCTTTGCCCCATCCAGGGCAGATGTTTACTGTGGTTATCGCTTATAGCTATGATCACGTTATAGAAAACTAAAAATTCAGCCCATAAGAAACAGTGATATAGAGTCTTATATCAGGAATACCCATGTACAGGAAGAGATTATTTTGTTTGGGGGAAAAAAACAAAAGAAAAAAACACACACAAAGTTCAGGGAGTCTGGCTGGTTGGTTCGGAGGGAGGGTGAGTTTTATACGCCAGCAGACAAATAAAACACACTAAGGGTTCAGATTCAATAAAAAGTTTCTAAAGATAAAATAATATGTAATTATCTGTACACTAAAGATAATATAATATAGAATCATAAAATCATCCAGGTTGGAAGGGGCCTTTAAGATCATTAAGTCCAACCATCAACCTAACAATACCAAATCCACTACTAAACCATGTGCCTCACTACCACGTCTACCCGCCTTTTAAATACCTCCAGGGATGGTGATTCCACTACTTCCCCAAGAAGCCTGTTCCAGTGTTTGATAAACTCTTTTGGTGAAGAAATTTTTCCTAATATGCAATCTAAACCTCCCCTGGTGCAACTCTTGGGGCCATTTCCTCTTGTCCTACTGCCTGTTACTTGGGAGAAGAGACTGACTCCCACCTGTCTACAGCCTCCTTTCAGGTAGCTGTATAACAATCTGTGTATTTTCTACGAAAGACATCATGTCAGATCACCTTCACTTTCTTGCATAGGTAAGACCGTGTACATGGGTAATCTTACACATGGTACATTATCATTTGCCTGTACCCAGGCAAACAAAACGCACCTAACCGCATCAGCTAGTTCTCCAGAGCACAAGATGCAGGTATCACTGGGTTCTTTATCACAGCTAATGGTGCTAAAAGAAGGAAACATGTTTTACCCTCTCAGTTCCTTTAACTTTTGGCTAGTGAAATGATGACAAGGATATGAGCTTCACTCCAACAGACAGAGCTGTTTAACAGAATCTAGTCTTGCCTATGAACAATCAGTCCAAGAAATAATATGTTCTGGTAATCTCAAATAGAAAAAAGGTGTAACATTTAAAATCCCATTTGAAGATACAACACATCACTTCAGATGACATATTTAAGAACTGCTCAGACACTAATGGCACATTACACATCAAGGCTCAAAAACATAAAACCAAAGACAGGTAATATAAGATACTTTAGGTTATTTTTAATATAGAATATCAGGGAAGGACAGAATGCATCCATGAACATGGCAACCATGGTTATTATTTTCAGTCTATTATTACTTTCAAACACTCTGTGAAGCTTAACAAATTAAAGAGCAATCTGCCACCTCATTTTTAGCTTTTGCCACTTGCTATTTGAATTTATCTTTAGTTAGCGAGTAAGCCATCATCTCTAGGTAACAGCACATACTATTAAGTAGCAACAGATTAACTCTATAGGTTTCAAAGATCAATAGGATCTTCCTTTACCTTCAAGTATTCTGAGATATATCATCATTACCTTTCCAACCCTGCCCCTACGAGGACAACTAAAGCTCCTGAAATGCTGAATCAGCGGGTTACAACTGGTGAGGCCAAACCTCTCTTGTTCTTCCTCTCCCATGACACAGTCATGTTATTCTTCTGTATTTGAAGCACTGTGCCCCTAAAACACTAGAATGCTTCATCTATACTGAGTATGAGTAGCATTAGATCCTGTGAGACCAATGAAGGTGTGAGGAAGTGCAGAAAAGGTAAAAGAGAAGGTGTGAGCCTAACACAAAGCTTATTGTAAGGATTCCATCACAGTAAAACCAATCATTTTTATTACGTACATGTACTTTCGACTTCAGTTTGTCAGCTGAATGTCACTTTAAATGCACCACTTCTGCGATGTCAGTCAGCACAGCAAAACAGGAGAATTTATCTTCCTAGGTTTCAGTTTGCACTTTCTGACCGGTCACAGAAAAGATCCTTTGCATTTACCTGGGACAGATCCTCTGAGTGGGATGTCACTCTGCAGCTTAGCTGGGCTGCTTGCAGAACAGGATCTGAAACTGGTTGCGATTCCAGCTCGGCCATAAGCATTGGACCACGACTTGTATCTGCATCTCCAAGAATTTCTGCTGAAAAAGAAAAACAAAGAGAAAAAAATTCATTGATGAGCTGAAGCAATAATCTCCTGGTCAACTCACATGGCAGGATGTAGAGCCTTCCAAGATTCAAGAAGGGGACATGCAATGTTAAAGAGAATTATTTCCTCCTTACATGGCTTATAGTGTATCCCTTAAATTGTTCTTGTGGGGAAAAAAGAGAAAAGAAATACATGTCTGTGGAAACTGAAAAAAATAAATCAGTTTTATCATCCGTAGATTTCTAACATGGCAAGCATTTATGATAGCTTCAGAGCTGGATCGTTCATCATACCATTATATGCTTAATGAGCTTTATCACATGTACTGGAAAGAGATTGGAAAGGCTTCTTCATGAAAACGTTTCACTGTTGTGTGAATGAAAAGCAACCTGTATAGAGTCTTTTTTAAAGGCATAATTTGCTGTATAATCCAGCATTTATCATGCTTTTGCAGCCTGCAAGTGCGTAAAGCATCTTTATGAAAAATGTACTGACAGCTCATGAACTAACTTTAGCCTTCTGCTATCATACAGAGCCAAAGAATGAATTTTAAGCCTAATTAACTATAATTATTGGTTAATTAACTATAATTATTGTTCACTTTAAGACTACATGTGCCATATTTCATTTGCATGTTGGTTTTTATATCCATGACTTTAAGCACTGAAAACAAGGACTTATAAATGAAAGACTGATTATCAGGATGCTGTTATATACCTACATAAGCAACACCTTCTCCATCCTACATATATACATCATGTTTCCATAAAACAAATAAAAACTGGTCACAAAACTGAAGATACCCATAGATACACAATCCCCGGAATTCATACAAATATATCTGTGAGTGACTCATTCTGACAGAGAAAATGAGTGTCCACTGTAAGGTTATATGTACACCCTGAAATATGTGAAATTTTACACCCACTGGTGTCCCAATTATTTAATTTTTACCCCTAAAAATAATTATCAAATAAAATTATGGACCTGCATTGTAGTTGTTGTGGCTACCAAGAAATAGTCCTTAGTTCTGACTTGGAATAGACTGAAGGACATGCAATCTCACATACAGATAGGACAGATACAAAAGATTTGGAAGAGTGGAAACAATCCCAGATCATTCCTTCCCCCCTCCAACTCCACCTCCCATAACCCCCCCAGCTATCCAGAACGGATTGTTTCCTATTCGTTGTTGACTTCGCTATCAAAGGGACTTGGAAACAAGATTTTCTCTTCTTCCCTGATACAAAAACACTCGTCTTGAAAGTAGATCCTAGCTTTTATACAATGTTGTTTCCTTAGCAATAACAATGAATACTGCACTGTGTGTTCAGAGGTGGGGAGGGAGGGAAGCTTAAGTTAAAAATCATCAGAATGCAATGGAACTCAGTCTGCGATTATTACAGATTATGTAAAAGCACAGGGCATTCTCCAATGGTAGTTGCTCCAGGGCATTTGCCTCCTCTTAAAAAAATACTACAACAGAAACAATACTACAAGATTTAGAGAGATAAGCATTAAAAATTACTAGAGAAACACACTGTTTCCTCATTATCATCACATGCAGGAGCTGGTTTTGAAAGTGTTAGATATTTACAGGACAGACAAAGGGCATCCGAAATTAAATCAAATACATTTTAAAAACAGATATAGAGATACAAACATGTTATGCCAGATGCAGCTATGGAGAATCTGGGTAAGAACAAAATATCCCTAGCAGACAGGTTTTTCCATTAATGTGCATCTTCTAACTCTCTATATGATCCTGAGCAGTGTTAAAGTCTTACCGCAGATTGATCTAGATCACTAATTTATTCCTACATCACAGTGTTCTTAATGATGATTGTCCTCTGACAACACAGTATTAAACAAGCAGCTTGGAGAAACGTCTTATGCCAGGGAGCCTAATGCAACCAATCTCCAAACAACATTCAACAAACTACTTCAAAGTAAAAGTAACAGGACAAGGGGCAACGGGCAGAAGTTGAAATATAGGAAATTCCATTCAAATACAAGAAAATGCTTCTTTATGTTTAGGGTGACAGAGCACTGGCACAGGCTGCCCAGGGAGGTTGTGGAGTCCCCTTCTCTGGAGATTTTCAAAACCCGCCTGGATGCAGTCCTGAGTAATGTGCTCTGGGCAATCCTGCTTTAGCAGGGGAGTTGGACTAGATGATCTCTAGAGGTCCCTTCCAACTCTGAAAATTCCATGATTCCGTGAAAAGTTTGGTAATATATAATGTAACAAAACATGTTTTCAAGGCTGACAGTGGTGTAGCTCATCCAAAATGTTAGGTAACAGTATAACCAGTTCAAATATGAATCAGTTCAAAACTAAGCAAATACTCTTATTTCTCTGAAATTATTTTTGCCACATGTTGAACATACTCAATTTCAGTCCACTTCCTACTGGTCAAGGGTTGATAACATGAGATATGCTTCTCCTGTCAAATTCATAAACGTGAAAATTAAAAGGACAGAAAAACAGCTGTTTGACCACTTTAGTTTACAGAACTTTTGATGAATCAGTGCAACCACATTTGTATGGTAACAGCTTAAAAATTATTTCAGTTTAATCAGATTTAAAACCACAGTCAACAAAACGAAGAGTTTCTACAGGCTTGCAGCGGTTTAATTAAGCAAGTATAGAAGTACATTTTCAGATAACAATAGAGAAACTGGGATAAAAAGAGAAGGGAGAGGAAGGTTGGGCCATTGGTTACAGCACTAGTTTCAACTGAAAAGAAATAAATTAATTTTCCTGCTTCACCACAGCAGCTTATCCCTGCACTGCTTTGTACAAGCCATTACACGTGCGTCTCAGCTATCCATCTGGGAAAAAAAGAATTTCCACATTGTTATATGAATATATGAAGCTAAAATATGTTACCAATTATGAGACACTGCAGTATCACCTTGATGGAGTGATAAAACCAATGAGGAGGAGTGCTGTGTAAGGGGACAGAGAGAAGTAGCTTGAACTGCCGATCTTAATACCTGTCCTATGGAAATCGATTCGAAGAATGGTCAAATTAAGTGTTTTGGGAACTGAATTTGACTTAAAAGAATAAAATACATACTTTACAAGTCAGCTTTTTTATCAGCAAGTGGGTATTTGGCATGATTTTTGTTCAAATTGTAGAATATTACAGACAATGAAGAGTGAATTAAATCCAGTTCTCAGAATAGGAATACTGATCATTTCATTACAGCAATTGCCTGTAAATTTTTAATATTGGATTTTGAACATATTCTCTAAAATTATTTCAGATACTGTTATAGAAAAAACTCAGAATGCACACAATATCACAGAGAAGAAATAACAGTCTAATTGTACCTCCAATTTGAGCAAGCTGCCCTGGTGATGGAGAACGGAAACCCTGGTGTGGTCTGTTCTCAAAAGTCCGAGCAGTTGGATGGTCCATATAAACTGAATGTCCCATTAGGATTCTCTCTGCTGCTCTGGTCAGCCTTGGTCTTTGACCTTCACTGAGCTCCCCAACACTATCATCAGAATCCTACATAGAACAGCAACATTAGAACAGCAGGTATAAAAAAAAAACAAACAAGTATTTCTTCCAAACCCAGGCATTGTTATCTAATTTTAATGTAATTAGATAACATTAGAGCATACATAAACTTAAGTCTACGCTATTAGCATTAAATAAAGAAAACAAAGTGAAGAGATATCATCTAACTGGATTTGAAAGCAAGACCTACATTAATCAGTACTGGACAGAAAAGAATCACTTACAGCCAAAGAAAATCACTTATTTTGTTAGGGGTATCCCAACGTAAGCAGAACCTAAGTTATATTTTTAGCACTTTAATTCTTTAATGTTACATATATGGCCATGTTGATTGCCTGACCTTGTAACACTGGAAGCATCTAAAAGCTATTGACTGTCTGTTGTATAGCATGTCAGACAAAAAGTTCCATTTTTAAGTAGGTTTGGATGGCACTTTAAATAGGGATGGTTCTCTGGATTCCGACTTTCAAAGTTGCAGAGAAAAACCAGCTTGCTTCTGTGCAGAAAAACAGGTTGAATACACATACACACATATGCACAGTATCATTCTAAGGCAATACGAGCAACATTTTCTCTTATAAATGAGAAGGTATGCTTGCACACACCTTGCCAGAAATTGGGCAAGGGAGGAGCTCATTAGAGAATTGTATGGACAGACTGAGGAGTCTGTGACAATGGGAAAGGGAAAAAGCAAATTAGAGATGAATTTGTAATTGGCAGTGCTGATGAGAAAATGCCACTACAATTACAGTCAGACTCAGAGCTGACACTGTAGAAAGCTTTTCAGTAAGTCCATCCACCAGAGCTCGTTAAGTGAAATAAAGAGACAAAGGAACAGTTAAGGAGGTGAGTGAAGCTAGTAATTACTTAGACTAAACTGACCAAGACCAAAGGAAGAAACTGCATATGCATCAATAAAATCACAAAAAGCAATATAAAAATAATAAATATAATAACGGTGTCCATGAACCATATTGCGCCATTCACAGTTCACTTCACAGGCAGGGGTTGGAAGGGACCTCTGGAGATCATATATTCCAAGCCCCTGCCAAAGCAGGTTCACCTACAGTAAGTTGCACAGGATTGCATCCAGGTAAGTTTTGAATATCCCCAGAGAAGGAGACTCCACAACCTCTCTGGGCAGTCTGTTGCTCTGTCACCCTCAAAGTAAAGAAGTCTTTCCTCATGTTCAGACAGAATTTCCTGTGTTCCAGTTTATGCCCGTTGCCTCTTGACCTGTCACCGGACACCACTGAAAAGAGTCTGGCCTTGACATCCACCTTTAGATATTTATAAGCATTGATTACCCTCTCAGTCTTCTTTTCTCCAGCTTAAACAGATCCAGGTCTCTCAGCCTTTCTTCCTATGAGAGATGCTCCAGTCCTCTGGTCATCTTTGTAGCCCTCCACTGGACTCTCTCCAGTAGTTCCTTGTCTTTGTTGAACTGGGGAGCCCAGAAATGGACACAGTACACCAGGTAGTGTAGTAGCCTCACCAGGTAAAAGTAGAGAGGGGGTATAACCTCCTCCGACCTGCTGGCCATGCTGTTTTTGATGCACCCCAGGATACCATTGGTGCTCTTGGCCACATGGGCACATTGCTGTCTCATGGTCAACTTGTTGTCCACCAGGACTCCCAGGTCCCTGTCTGCAGAGCTGCTTTCCAGCAGATCAACCCCTAACCTGTACTGGTGCATGGGGTTATTCCTCCTTAGGTGCAGGACCCTAGACTTGTCCTTGTTGAACTTCATTAGGTTCCTCTCTACCCAACTCTCTAGCCTGTCCAGCTCTTGCTGAATGGTGGCACAGCCTTCTGGTGTGTCAGTCACTCCCCCCAGTTTTGTGTCATCAACAAACTTGCTGAGGGTACACTCTGTCCCCTCATCCAGGTCATTGATGAATATGCTGAACAAGACTGGACCCAGTACTGATTCCTGGCGAGCACCATTAGTTACAGGCCTCCGCTGCTGATGACAACCATCTGAGCTCTGCCATTCAGCCAGTTCTCAATCTACCACACTGTCCACTCATCTAACCCACACTTCCTAAGCTTTCCTATGAGGATGTTACAGAGACAGTGTCAAAAGCCTTGCTAAGTCAAGGTAGAACATGTCGACTGCTCTGCACTCATATGTCCAGCCAGTCATGCCATCATGGAAGCCTATCAGGTTGGTCAAGAATGATTTCCTCTTGGTGAATACATGTTGACTACTCCTGATAACCTTTTCCTCCACTTGTTTAGAGATGGCATCCAGAATGAGGTGTTCCATCACCTTTCCAGGGATGGAGGTGAGGCTGACTGGCCTGTGGTTTCCTGGGTCTTCCTTCTTGCCCTTTTTGAAGACTGGAGTGACATTGGCTTTCCTCCAGTCCTTGGATACCTCTCCTGTTCTCCAGGACCTTTCAAAGATGATGGAGAGTGGCTTAGCAATAACATCTGCCAGCTCCCTCAGCACTTGTGGGTGCACCCCATCAGGGCCCACTGATTTGTGGGTGTCAAGTTTGTCTAAATGATCTCTAACCTGGTTGTCCTCAACCAAGGAAAAGTCTTCCTTTCTCCAGACTCTCTCACTTACATCCAGGGTCTGGGATTCCCGAGGGACTGCCTTAGCAGTACAAGCATTCAGTAACTCCGCCCTCTCTGCATCTTCTGTCACCAGGGCACCTACCACATTTTCCCTAGCCTCCCATTTGCTACTGATGTACTTGAAGAAGTCCTTATTGTCCTTGATATCCCTTGCCAGATTTAATTCCAAGTGGGCCTTAGCCTTCCTCGTTTCATCCCTGCATACTCTGACAATGTTCCTATATTCTTCCCAAGTGGCCAGTCCCTTTTTCCACATTCTGTAAACTTCCTTCTTCCATTTCAGTTTTTCCAGAAGCTTCTTACTCATCCATGCAGGTTTCCCGCCTCCTTTGCCTAATTTCTTACTCATACAGATGCACTGATCTTGAGCTTGGAGGAAGTGGTGCCTCAATATTAACCAGCTCTCTTGGGTCCCCCTACTGTCTAATGTCTTAACCCACGGGATTCCCCCCAAGTAGGTCTTTGAAGAAGGCAAAGTCAGGTCTCCTGAAGTCCAGGGCTGCAATTCTACATTTTGCCCTGCTTCTTCCACGCAGGATCCCAAACTCCACCATCTCATTGTCACTGCAGCCAAGGCTGCCCAAAATCTTCACATCCCCAACTAGTCCTTTGTTAGCACAAGGTCCAGCAATGCACCTCTCCTCGTTGGCTCCTCTACCACCTGTGTCAAATGTTATCATCAATGCTCTGCAGAAACCTCCTGGACTGTGCGTGCCTGGCTGTGTTGCCTTTCCAGCAAATATCAGGGTGGTGGAAGTCCCCCATGAGAACTGTGGCCTGTGATTATGAGGTTATTTCCAGCTGTTTGTAGATGGCCTCATTGACTTCCTCTTTCTGATCCAGTGGTCTGTAGTAAACACCCACAACAGTGTCTCTCACATTAGCCTGGCCCTTAATTCTTACCCATAAGCTCTCACATGTTCTTCATCCACCCCTAGGCAGAGCTCGATACATTCCAGCTGCTCTCTCGCCCAGAGAGCAACTCCACCACCTCGCCTCACTGGCCTGTCTTTCCTAAAAAAGTACATAGCCATCCATGACAGCATTCCAGTCATGTGAGCTATCCCACCATGTCTCTGTAATTGCAATGAGATCATGGCCCTGCCACCGCATACTTCCTTTAAACATTCCTCCAGCTATGTCAGTTAGAATAGACACCTGGTCCAAACTACTATTTTCCATGTAGAAAATACTTAGATGTGTGACAAAAAATACTTTTGTCCTTTGTGACGCAGACAGTTATATTTTTCTGTTAGTCTGTTTTTTCTGCCAAATGTATATGAATATTTTGAGGTTTAGTTCCAAGATCAGTATCAACAGCATGTGCAAAAGTGCACGTAGACATGTGCTGACTTATTCTTCATACCTCCCTAAAACACTCATATGGCTGTTAAGTGCAGTGAACTTGTACTGATAACTTGTTTATAACACTTAACCTTCAGTGTTTTTAAAAACTTTTACATGAGAACATAACCAAAAGAAGTGGGATCACTTCCAGCAGGGGATGAAGTGTATGAACCTGTTCTACAGCCAACAGCAAGGATAAGCTTGAAATATTTCATCTAGTTTTGAGTAAGAAAGCATCACTTCAAAACTATTGTATTGGAAGGAAAAGGACTGTAAGTTACCTCCAAATGGCACATTCCTTCTTTTGCAGCAACAGGTGCTTGATTTAATTTGGCTAAAAGAGTCAGGACAGGATCCCTGTGATAGCCTTTATCCAGTCTTACTACTTGCCCTTCACTGGGAGGATCATAATCCTAAAAGAAATAAAATCCACATAATACCTGATCCAAAAGCTGTTTTTTGTAGGACCTTGAATCATTCTTACTTTAGTTCATGGATTTTCAATGGGAAAGTATGAACAAGTGGAGTATGGCCACGTATGGGTATAAACATTTAGGAAGGATAGGCAGGGAAAAGAAAAGAGAACAACTACTCTAGGACATTTAAACTTTGCATTATTGAGGTTGGAAGGGACCTCTGGAGATTGTCTAGTTGAACCCAACTGCACAAGGCAGCACCTGTTCTAGTATTTGGCCACAGTAAAAACATTTCTTATGTTTAAACAGAATGTCCTGAATTTCAAGCTGTGTCCGCTGCTTCCCGTCTTTCCAACAGGCACCACTCAGAAGAGTCTGGCTCTGTCTTCCTTACTCCTTCCCAGCAAGATTTATACACATTGATAAGGTCCCCCTGCAACCCTTCTCTTCTCCAGGCTAAAAAATCCAACATTTCTCAGTCCTTCCTCATATGAAAGATGGACCAATCCCTTAATCATTTTTGTAGCCCTTTGCTGGACTCATTCCAGTAAATCCTTATCTTTTTTGTACTGGAGAGCTCGTAACTGGACACAATACTCCAAATGCTATCTCACTAGTACCGATTAAAGGAGAAGGACCACCTCCCTTGACCTGCTGGCAATGCTCTTCCAAATACAGCAAAGGATGACAGTGCCCTTCTTTGCCACAAGTGCATATTGCTGATCTGTGTTCAACTTGACCACCAGGATCTCCAGGTTCTTTTCTGCAATGCTGCTTTCCAGCTGGTAAACCCCCAGTGCGTACTAGCGCATGGAGTTGCTCCTCCTCAGGTGCAGGACATGGCATTTCTCCTTGTTGAACTTAATGAGATCCCTGTTAGCCCATTTCTCCAGACCAGTGAGGTCCCTCTGAATGGTGGCACAACCCTCTGGTTTATCAACCAGTTTTGTATGATCTGCAAACTTACTGATGAGGCGGCCCATCCCATCATCTAGGTAATTCGTTAATATGTTAAACAGCACTGGCGCTAGTACTGACTCCTGGGCATACACCACTAGTGACTGGTCTCCAGTTGGACTTCGTGCCACCAACCACAACCTTTTCAGCCCAGTAGCTCAGCCAGTTTGCAATCCCGGTCATTCCTTGAATTCACAGACCTCCGTGAGCCTATTGATGGTCTGAATCAGGATGAGACGGAAAAGGAACACTGGGAATGTTGTGGGCAGGGTCTGCTTCAGAGCACCTGACCAACAGAAAGTAAAAGCAGGCTTTCTACAAAACATTAACTGGGTTCTGATGATTGCAGGTCTTCATCCTCATGGCAGATTTCAACTATCTGGACATCTTCCAATAGAGCCATACAGCATTGTGGAGGCAGTTCAGGAAGTTTTTAGAAATCCCTCTGGAGGTCCCTTCCAACCAATACTATTACAATTTCACTATCAATTTTTTTTTCTTTGTAAAGAAAACAGTTTGATTTAAGCATAGTATTACTCTGCCTGATACTATCATTTCTATGACAGCTATGTCCTACCAAGAGGCATTACACAAAGTCAGAGAGCAAAAGTCCAGGCATTTGAGGAAAAGTGTTAAAAGAGAAAGCAAATGGAGAATATCTTGACTTGGAAGGCTTCCAGGACACTGGACTAAAGTAGACATCAGACAAAAAACTATACTGAAGTTTTAAGCAGCTTTAACTCCAGCCTCAGCTAACCTACTTTAATTATTTAAGCACACACGCAATTAAAAGATGGCTCAAAGCTGAAACAGCTCAGAGCATAGCAATGTTCTATTCTGTTTAAGATGTCTAAAAACTAAAAACAATAAAGAGATGAAAAAGCTTACTAGCCATCTCTCACCTATGGAAGTATATAAATCATTCAACATTTTCTTAATATAAATTAGTTTGTATGTGTTCTTTTTCTTTGGAGTTCTGAAAATTCTAACATTCTTTGTAAGTGTATAGTTTAAAAGCATAAATTTAAAAAGTTTATAAGTCAAACGCTTAAAGCACATCCAATTTATCAAGATGCTCAATTAACTCTAACTCCCTTTCCTTGTGAAACATTTCCTTACCATTTCATTGGCATCTTGCAAAGTACTCGTTAAGCTCTCAGCGAGGTTTGGAAGAGAGAGTCCTCCTTCTGCTAATGCTGAAAAATATTTTAAGTTACAAATACTAAAAAATATGCAAGATATATGCAAGAAAGTCAAGGCCACATTCTTTAATAATTGCAGCACAGTGCTTTAGTAAAACTGGAAATTCCTACTACTGGATGTGTATTATAACAACATGTTTTCAGCTTCCAAGAAAATTGCTCTTATACTTTGCTGTCAATAAAAACTTAGTACATAGTACCACATGGTACTTGTGCAAGACAGTTCTAATAATTTTACAAGCTGATCTTATGACAAAAGAGCAGATTTAATCTTTTTGATTAGTAAGCAGAAGCATTTTGTTCAGAGACAAGAAAAAGAGCAATGAGTCTCTTAAATCCAAAACCATGAACCGAAAGTTAAGGACCAGGTTAATGTTTGCAGTTTTATCAGAAAATGTATGAAATGTAACTTCAGTAGACTGGAATAGAGTTTATAAAGAGAAAAAAATTAATCTAAATTCTCATTTCCACAGATTTGTCTAGTTAGTTACCTCTTGCAGCCAGGATCTGTCCATAGCTGAAGAGTACCTCTCCTTCTGAGATGGGTCTGTCTGCAGTTTCTGTTTCTGTGAGGGTAAGGCTGCTTTCTTGTGTGGACTGCCCAGAACTAACTGTAGGCACAGGTGATGGAACTGGTGGATCACAAGGAAGCGATTCGAAGGGCCTTGCTGATGACTGCTGAGACGGGAAAATCAAGGCCTCTGGTTCTTCATCATTAGCCACTGACATCTCACTATAATGTAAGAACATGCAATATGAATACATCAAAATGCATTGAACAATATAGACTAAAGTCTTAAAACAATACTGAAATTAATTTGCAAGTATTTTTTCAAATGAAAGAGGACAGCATTTCACAGAATACTCCTGAGAATCAACATGGTTAAATAACATAACTAATGAATTTCTGGTTATAACTAAAAATTACAACACGTATTCCCACTAAGGTAATAGAAAAAATAAAATGCTAATAACGCAATACTTCATTGTCACTACGTTTATTACTGGCAGGTGTAACAATACCAGTTTACTAAGTACAATGTTCAACAGGACAATAAATAAGGACCAATAAATTCTGAGAAAGGTCTTGATTTCACATTTTCTCCAACACGTAAGTCAAGCAATTCAAAAAAATCCTGGCGTATCTCAATGCCTCTGGATATACTCATTAATCATTTCTCTATTGAATTTTTGAGGATATATCTAGAAATAATTTTTTTTTTTTTTTTTTTCAAATGAGAAGACCAGGCAGCTTGTTCAACTCACACAGCTTTGGAACGGAATGGTTCTTCAGTGAAAGGACTGAGTTTCTCTTCTTCCAGAGGAAGTTCTGCATCATCCCATGGGTTTGGAGGTTTTGGACTTTCCATTTTTGCAGTTTTGGAGACCCACTCTGAGGCAGGGGGGCTTGGTGTTGTTGTTCTAGGAGGCGTATTGACAGGCGTAACCACAGGTGTGCCAACACGGCTAGTGACAGCTGGAATCTGAACTCCTGCATATGTGAAGCCAAATTTCAGATCAGAAAGGAAAGCGGGAAGTAAATCCCAGCCATAGAGTTAGTCAGTTCCACTAAGCACTTATAATGTTTGTGATATCTTTAGATAGTTATGGAGACAAGACTAGATTAAGACTAGTGTCTTTAAGTACACTGTTGGCATCTGAAGGAGCTAGAATAAAACCTCAATTGCTTACTTCCTTTAATAAGGGAGGCTGCTCTGCATTTTAAAAACTAAGCTTCTTTACTTGGAGAGTGTAAATTTGGCTTAATTAACATTAAAAACACAGGAAGGAGCAAAAGACAGCTATGTTTCTGATGTGAAAAAGTGTGGAGGGGTAGAAATCACCCAGACCGTAGAAGTGTGCATGAAGTCTGAAAATAGAACTGTTACCAAATAGAAAATGTTTGCTTTTTATATGAAATAACCCATAACTTTTGTATCACGTGAGTTCCCACTTGACTTACGGCCTCAAGAATATTTATCCTGAGAGATAACATGTCTTTGAAGAAGAAAATTAAAGGCAGTAGATTAAAGCATATTTTCTACTTCTAAACTTCAATTATTATTTTCACTACCTGCTTCTTTAATTTTTTCATGTTTGTGAACATCCTCACTCATTTCTGTAAGAGACAGAGAAGACTCTGGAGTTTTGACTGGAGGCAAGTCTTTTTCTGAAGGTGGTGTTTGTGGTGGTGTAGCCTGGGGTGTTGGCAATGGAGTAGGCACAAGAGACTCCTGAGGGAAAAAAATTGTAACCACAGTTATTATCTCAATGCAAAATTCCTATCTTCCAACTATCCCCAGAGATAGATGAGGAAGAAAGAGAAAGGCAGTTTCTCACATAGCACGAACATTGTTGCTTAGATACATGCTTCATGGATCTAAGTCCTCCATCTAAACATAAAGCTGCACCATGCTAAATGGTATGCCTGGACAAAATAAATTAAAAACCAGTAAATTATGCATTAGAACAATTACATTTGGGAATCATTACGTATAGAATAGAATAGACTACTTCAGTTGGAAAGGACCTGCAATGATCATCCAGTTCAACTGCCTGACTAGTTCAGGGCTGACCAAAAACTGCCCAAATGCCTCTTAACCACTGACAGGCTTGGGGCAACGACCACCTTTCTAGGAATCCTGTTCCAGTGTTTGACCACCCTCTCGGTAAATAAATACTTCCTAATGCCCAGTCTAAATATGAATTTTATGATTATATGAATTTTAATAAAGCATTCGATACAATGTTAAGCAAAAAAATATTTCATGACATGGATAAAATTGAGTCAGTATGATAATTTCATGGTTAGAGACTCAGCTAAAGAGAAGATTACAAACAAAGCAATAGCCAAGACAGTAAAGCACTAAAATAAACACAAACACAGTTGTGATATTCCTTAAAAACTGACAGTGATGGAGATAAATCTGACAAGCAAATATGATAGAGTGTAGCCTGCTATGGAGGAACGGTATTGACCTTTCCAGTTTTTTTTCCAGCCCTGTTCTCTGGCATTTCATAAAGGCAAGAAGATAATGGGCCTAAAGGAAAACTTCCAGGCTAAAAACCTCTTGTGGGAAGCGGAACACGATAACACATTCAGCAGTTCACACACAACTGTGTGACATCATGAACACCAAAGAACTCGGTAACTGGGCAGCTGAAGTTCTAGATAGGAAACTTCACAGTATGAAGAGGTAGATTAAGAATGCATAAACTACATATTCAAGAACTTCTGCTATAAGCTGAGCAGAAATGGAAAAAGGAGAAGAAAAAAGCTTTATGAATGTACTTAATAGTTAATTATCCAAATATCCAAAGGATAACTATTAGCCACAAATGTGGAAAGACTTTAAAAAAAAACATAATTAGCTACCTGAGATTCCAATAAAGACAGGAGAGTACCACTACTATTGCACAAGGCACTGAGGAAACACCATCTTGCATACTACATTATTATTAAAAATGTATATCATGTATATCAGCATGTTAGCGTTACCATAGTCAAGACCAATCTCAATGGGAAAACATAAAAGTGCTGCTCATCAGCAAGAGTCAAAGAAATCGTCTGTATGTGTACCATTTTTCATTTAGCCTAATCAAACAAAGGACAAAAAGGACAAAATTAATCTCTTGAAGCGTGCAAATGAATATATATAGTAAGGAGAAAACAACCATTTCAGCCTAAGGACATATCTGTTTAAGCTAGTACAGAAACAAGAAGGCTTAAAAGGGCCATTATTAAATGTAGAATGGTTATTAGAAGAGGTTTCTAAGTATCAGAAGAACAAGCTCCAAAGAACACTCCTCTTTAACATCATACCCTCCTTAATCTGTAATGGAGTGGGGAAGAGCTCTTTAGATGCAGGATAGCTGTATTTAAGCCTACAGCAGTGAAATGATTACTTTTGACTATAGAATAATCTGTTAGTCACTTGCAGCAGGCAGTAGGTGGTATTTCAGTATATATGCACCGTAGCAGAATAGAATAATTGATCTCACTTTCAACAAACCTTTGAATAGTTAGATTTCTAAGTGCAGCAATTTCCACATTCGTCCAAAAGACATTATACAACACCAGACTGTAGCACAGCCATGTTGTTATCAAAATAAGAGCCAGCTGTCATTTGATTATCAAAGGGAACAGAGAAAATTATCCTTTATTACAGAAAGCTCTACTAATCATTTAAGTATTTACTGAAAACTACTGAACTCAAAACTTAGAAATAATTAATATTCATTTTTACAGATATTAAAGAACGGCTGCAAGCCCATAAGACTAAAAATAAAATCGCTCTCAGCTTCTGTTTCTTGTATGAAGAAATTAGTTTCTTCATATTTCACTTCTTTGCAAGAAAGGAGCATAGCTATTTTTGTTGAAAATAACCCAAGCTATCTTTTGACAACATGAAATTAAGTATGAAGTCTTTCCCTTAGAAATCAGTTTTGTGCTCAGCCTTAAATTAAATAAATAAATATAGCACGTTGCATGCAGCACCAAGGAATTAATTGGTTTTAGTTTTCAATTATTTTTTTTTTTAAAGTGAAACAGGTTTAATCTTGCTGCTTGCTGGGATATAATAAGAAATAATAAAAAAATGCAAATCACGCACATTCAGTTCATCAGGTTTTTTCTGTCGTTTGTCTTGCACATAGTTGAACCACCATGCCATGAGGAAATTATCCCTTAGAACTTCAGCAGGGAAGTTTAAATAAAATGGACTCTTACCATCATAGTTGTTGCACTTGGAAGAACGTTTGTAGCAGGAACTGCTTTCTGAGCCTGCTTGTTACCCAGCATGGTCGCAATTGTCTCACTGAGAGCTTCATTTACAAAATGACTTATCATTTCTGAGTCCACAGGCATGCCAGCATTGATGAAGAGTTGAACTCCTCCAGCACCTGCAACTTCAACTGAAAAATGAAGAAACACAAAACACGTCCAGGTCTGACTTCTTAAAATACACGTACTGTACTGCAGCCACTCATTTTATTCTCCATGAACTTTTAAACATTCCTTTGAAAAAAGTGATTTTTTAAAAATTTTATTTTACAGATAAACAACAGTAGAGAAGCAGTTCAGGATCATAAAAAAAGGCAGCAGCATCACAGGAGAAATGCACGTCTCCCATTCTCACACATTTATAAGGGAGGGAATTTTGACATATCTAATAACAAAAGAAAGGCAAACAAACATTACAGTGTTGACAAAATGCCAAATCCAATTTAGATGGTCAATAACAGAAGTTTATTTGTACAGTGGTGTGTTTCATATGCTCTTTTTTTTTTTTTTTTAGATAATTTATTTCAATAGCCTTACAATGCTTGTGCTGTCTCAACATAAATTAAAGCATGCACTTTTTCATTTTGTAGTTTCGTCAGTTCAGCCTTATCCACTCTTAGGCTCAGGCAACAGCTACCAACACAGCTTGTTAAAATTAGCCAAAAATTGAGATAAGCCATCTGCTGAGAACAGTAACTCCTACTTACCAATGTCAGAGGTTGCAGTCTCACTGTCTTCACTCTCTAAGGTGCTAACATTGGGCACTGTTTCTTTCTGAACTGGGTACATCCCACTAATAATTTTTGCCATTATTTCTTGTTCCACCCTGCAGAATAAAACCTCTTTTACTATCAGCAAACACCAAGACACCTAGAAGCATTCAAAAGAGCATTCTTGACATAAAATGCAAGGCTGCAGCTCAAAGGAAAGAAAAGAGAAGGGAGAGAAGGAGAAGAAAGGGAAGGTACTCTTATGGAGTCACTCCTTCTTCCATTTATATTCTCTTGCCCCTTTGTTATATTGCAACTCACCAATTTATCAACCTGTTTTCTATAGTTTCTCTCCTTTGAATCAGTTCATCCAAAACATCAGAGGACTGCTGAGGAGCAGAAGCCACTGGCGGAAACAAAGGACCATTGTATTTTGGTGAGGCAACTTTAAACTGTCCATTAAGCTCCAGAAGAGGCTCAGAGAATTCTGCAATTTCATCCCTCTCTTCTTCCTGATCCTAATAAATAAGCAGTAAATTAAGTTGTGGTAAGTTTCTGGAGGGCAATGTCATTGAGGTAACTGTCAGATTTTTTTTCTTTGAGAAACATTTGTAGATGTGCCACGGCATACAAACCACATTCTCCCTTCTTAGTATGTTGTAGTTAATTGATACAATTCTAAACTTAGCAAATCATAAATCTGTGGAGGTATGAGGCTATAGGAACTGCTAAGTAAAACATGATTTGGCTCATATTTCCTGCCTGTGCTGCACAGGGCAGGGAGCCAATGGTAATGCTAATACTTGAGAAATTTACTTGTGACATAAGTCAGTTCTTTTTAATATATACTCCAGAAATGTTCCTCCTTTAAAAAAAAAAAAGGGTTAGGAAACTTTCTACAGTTACTTGTTGGGTTTAGTTTGTTTTTTGTTTGTTGGGGTTTTTTTTTTTTTAGAAATTAAACTTTTACTTTAAAGTCTCCTGTCTGAAAGGACACATTCTCAAAAGTTAATGAGCATGCAGCCAGTCAAAATTCTAATAAAGTTGCCAGCACTGAAGACTAGACATTAATAGTTTACACATATTTTACATGTATGTTTACACTTTCACTAACTTCAGCTGCTGAAAGTTAAAAGGTGTTTCTGGGTAACCAATTCACAAGATCCTCACAGACACTGAGAAGTAGCACATTAAGGTTAAATTCAAAGTAGTTATGGAAGCGACTCAGTGTGTGCTATAATGTTTGACTGTTTCCAAAGATGCCACTCTCCTTTTCCCCCCTGATCACATACACAGCATTAATTCCCCAAAAGCAGTCACCAACCCATCATATCATAATGTAACACTTCAGAAATGTCTCCTGATGGATGAGAACATGCATCCTTCACTCATAATATTAAAAACAAATGTCTCAAATAGTAACATGATGAGAAGAAAATTTGGCATGCCAAAAAGAAATGAAGAGCTGAGTCCTAAATTACCAGTGAGAAGCATGCGATGTTGCAGAGAAGAGCTCACTGTAAATCTATGTTTACTAAGACTAATCTCCAATACAGTGGAAGGAGAAAAAAAAGCCTTTTTTCCCTTATGTAAATTAAATTTACTTTTAACCCATAAAATAAAAAAAGCTATATATTTTCTATGAATAAACAAATCACTAAAACCACCAAGAACAAACAAGGCAAAAAAAAAAAAGATGACTAACATTTTTCCTGTCTCCTTCCCCAAGCATTAATACTTCTCTCCTACCTAATATACTTTAAAACTGAAAATTCACATAGGTCCGTAATGTATATTACAACAAATAGCTACTGGGGAGCAGGATCTTTCTGGATCTTTAAATAATAACAATTCTTCAAAGAAAAGTTGTAACTTACAAAGCAGGCAAAACAGAATATATATATTTGGGTGACAAAGATCTCTAAACCATTCTAGGCATAGACATAAGACAGGAAAGTTACACTCGGAATGGCACTGGATGCCTTACAAGCTGCTAAGCAGTTCATTCTGTTAGGATATATGTATTCGTAACCATAATTCATTCTGACAGCAAATGTAAAGATGTCTTTGTCCAGTGCTTCATTATGCATTTTCTACTGACTGCATTACTCCATAAATTTTCTTTGATGCTGCCTATTTAATATATTTTCTGAAAGTATGCAAAATACAAACATCTGGATTAAAGAAACCAAGTACATACAATAAATCTTACATATATTTAGTAACTTCTGACAAACTTTTGCAGTTCTCCTGCATTTCTAAATTATGTGCAAAAATACTTTATATTTAATAGTGCACAAATAAAATTATTTTCATTTTGGGGTGATATATTGTCTCTGCTGAAATAAAACAATAATATAATAGTCAGTATTTAATTATACAGATTGAACTTGCACATATATCACTTGTAGACCAATCCTGAATAATCTGCACTCAATTCTGCATTTTACCTCCCTGGAGACTGTTGAAAATATCTATCATGACTCCCAAACAAAATATGGCATAAATTAGAAAGTCTTTCAGATATGATTGGAATATTAATCATTGTACTTTATTACAAAGCATCAAACTGAAATTTTATTTCCCAAATTACACTCAGATAATTAAAAGAATGTTTGACATGATTAGGCGGTATAGATTAATTTTGTTCCATTACCAAAAATGTACATGCATAGTCTTTTATTAAAGCCATCTAAAACTTAGTCATTGATTTCTTCTTGACAGATTTCTAAAGCAATTTTCACAGGCAAGGTCAGGCTGCATTGCAGGTGCCACCTGTGACCTTTTGTCTGAAGAGTTATGCACATGAAAAAATCACTGCCCCAAAGACCACATTATGGGAAATCAGGGCTGAGGAAAATATGTTTACTCTAACCTCTGCAGGTTATATATTTTGCAGCAGTATTCAAAACAGAAGCAAAAATTCTGAGAAACAAGTCCCCACCTTGCAATTAGAGTATGTTCAGAGAGAGCAAAAAGTGTCTCTAATCTTAAATGCTAGTAAACTTGTTAAAGGTATTGCAGGATGTGGCTGGTCCTAAGACTTGGAGAGTAGACACATTAAATCTGAGAGTCTGTTCTGGGCTTACATTAGCTGAGCAAGTTTCTCACTGGAATAAAGCAGGTTCACGCAATGGCTGGTCTTACAAAACCTCTTCTGTTCAGAAAGTCTGAACCTACTCTGTTGTAGGTGCAACCATTGATCAAAAATAAGGAACTGTGTAAATCAAAGCTGTAACAGCCTCTTCTGCTTTATTCCACATGTGAATTTTCTTGTTGTGAAATAAAGCACCTAATTCAACTATTTTGGAAGATGGAATTCTGTGTCTTTAAACATTAGATGGCAAGGCTGCAATGGGAGAACAAGGTACATCACCTCTTCCTATGGCAGAGCTTGTGTTTTACAACTTGGGACATCTTGCATTAATCTACAAAGCTATTAAAACAAATTACTGTTAGGTTAGGTGATAAAAGGTTTGTCTCCACTCACACAAAGGAGCACAGAGGAATGACAACATATGGGAGCACCCCAACCCAGCTACTCCCGGGGCTATCACAGGAGAGGGCTTCAGCCCCAGTGTCGAGGAGGGAAATCCAGCAAGATGAGCCCATGGAAAGACTCTCCATAGTACCTTTGTCAAGCCCAGGCAGGTGCATTTGACAGGATGACTTAATAAGGGATGCAGGGAACAGTATTTTGGGATGGTGCATTGTTTCTGTGGTGTTTACAGGGAGAAACCAGAGATGCGGAAAGGGAAGGACCAAAGTGGTTTGGACAGGCCCAGGTGTGGGAAAATAGACAAAAGGGGCTGGCTGCACGTAAACACATGGCCGGTCACCACACTTGCCTGGCCTTGCCCTATGCCTGATCAGTGCAGTGAGTCACGTCTCCTCCCTAAACTCCATTTCCAACTGTTTTCCTGAGCAAGGGGCTTTCAGGGGACTGCATGTCCAGGTGCCAGAAGAGGGGAGGGCAAGGACCCAGAGCCAGCTCCTGGGTAGACTGTTTGACACCAGATACTGAAGGGATCCACACTGTGTTTATGTATCCCTATGTATATACAAGTGTACATAGAATCATAGAATGGTTTAGGTTGGAAAGGACCTTGAAGATAATCGAGTTCCAACCTCCCAACATACACACACATATATGTACTTATACAGAAGCACACATATATCCCAGACCTCCATCCTGAACTGCCAGGGAGGGGAACAGGATCAGCACATTGGTGCTGTTTGAGTGCTGATCTGTGCAGCCACTCACGTACACGTGTGTGTATGTGTATTGCATACATGTGTTTGTGTGTATGCCTACTGGGTACCCATGCTCAGCGTCACTGCCGGCTGGACCTAGGAGCAGGCAGCTGTGGCAGCCTTGCCTCTGTTGGGCTACCAAAGCTAACAACTAGCATCTCAACTCCTAAGTATCTATTAAATATGTATCTTCTAGTAGAAAAGGTAAAGCAAATCCTAGGAAACGGAAATGCCCGGGCCAGAGTCCTGAAGCCTTTTTTTTTTTTGCAATATGCACCAGGGAAGGAAAAAAAAAAATTAAAGAAGAAAACAATAATAAAAAAAAAGGATATTTCACACAAATACTTATCCTCTTCAGTTTTAACTGAATAAAGTTTTCATCATAAACGGGGTGTGGGGGGAAGACAACAATAAGCTATTTGCCTGTACAGCATTTTATGCACATTTTTTCATAGATCTGAAGCTTCTGTTATAACAATAACATTGCTTTCTTTTGATGTCTTAAATACCCCTGCCACTCCAGAGGTTGATTTTATGCTTTCACGTTGTGTTTGTCTTGCACATTTTTAAGAACATTGTCTGTGTGGTCATAGGCCAAACATGTGTTTCACTTGGAACATTTTTGGTATTGTGGTTAAAGCATATCCCATTGCCAAAAAGAAAAGATAAAAGCAATCCAGGAGAAAAATGAAAAAAGAAAAGATGAATAACTATTATTCACATATAAAAAATAACATTGCAGCATTTTTTTGTTAGTTCATAAACCGATTTCTTAAATTGCTTTCTTATTTATTTTTATAAAAATAAAGCTTTTTTGTGCAAACAGAAAAAAGTTGTCCAAACGGATTTAACTCCTCTGCTCCAATAACATAAGGTAAGTTTGCAACTAAAAATGAATTTCCCCACTTTTGATAGGTAAACCACCTCTTTAGGACTGTTTTAACTAACTGATAGTGTTAAATGATGAATTCATTTTAAAAAGAAATCCACCATACTGATCTGTAGGCTATAGAGTTAATATTTAATGCATACTCTAATCCAGGGATCAGGAGGACATAGAACAGGTAAAAAGAATACATTTTTGGGTAGATTTTGATATGCCCACAGCGATTGTAACTCACTGGGAAGAAGCTTGTGGAAAAAGCACTTCAAGAAAAATACTAGCTAACAACAATTCCAAGCTCCTGGTATTTACTGAGTCCTAAATACAGCAGGAGGTAGAAGCTGCCATCTTCCAGAGGTAAGATACTACACAACAGCTGGGTGGCAGCATCTTGCTTTCTTCAGAGGCAGCCTTTCCCAGCTACCACTGAGTTTCTGCTTGTGCACTCAATCTGGAGAAGTGAAATCTTACTGATTTCACTGGATCACCAACCTTAGGCATTTGTCAGCCCCAACTCTGACAAAGGTCAGCAAAGGACTTTGCTACATAAAAAAACCTGTAAAAAAAGTATCTCCAATAAACCCATGTTATCACAACCCAGTAACAAAAAATGTTAAACATGCACAGACCCACGTTAGCTAGGCATCAAGAAAAAAAAAAAAAAAAAAAAGAAAATCGTTAGCTCTTAGTGGGATCCATGAGATGAATAGTACATGTTGTACGCATATACTTCCACATACTGCTTGCCTTTTTTTTTTATTTTAGTTGTATAATTTTGGACTGAAATGAGATATTTTGCTAAAGCATTTTAGGACCCTAAAAACATACACAAATTGTTCTATATTAAAATTTTCTAAAAGGGAACACTCAGAAAATACTTTCACATTTTAAAATATAAGTCACCTTACTTAAAATCCGTAAGATTACATATGCATTTTATTACATCATATTACAACATTTTACATCTGCATTACATTTAGATGTTGAAACTGTGATATCTAAGTGCTATAATCACCACTGATTTTAGAGCACTACTTTTATTTCTAGTGGATTCTAACACATCCAAATAAAAGCTAATTTTAGTTTTTTATTGTAATACATCAAAGGTTCTTTACTTACCAACATGTAGTAATTTCCAATATTGTTTATAGCATTGTAAACTGTTCACTATTGCTCACAATGTGTATTTTTAAAGTTGCTAGTACAGCAAAATCATTTTATACATTGTGTTTTCAGTTATGACAGAATAATATAAAACAAATATAAAAGCATTTAAAAGGAAAGGACACCTTTGCAATATAATTACCTGTATGACATCAGTAACACCAATGAAATTAGTTCCCAGAAGCTTTATGTCTTCCTCCTCACAGTGTACATCTTCTGGAGTCTTACAAAGACAGACTGAAATTGTTAGGTATTTCATATTGCACAGAAAAATGCATTAGCAGAAAAACTTCATAACAAGAATCACCCCTCATTGTCAATAGCATGAATCCAGAAAAAATGCTTTATCCACCTTAAAAGTTAGGAGGAATTCTTTGCATAGCATAAAAAGAAGTTATTAGAACTCTTTCTTGTATGCTGAAAACTGAAACCTGCTGTTTCCAAATCTAATGGAATATTTCACCTTAAGAGTTCTAAGGCAATACCTGTAACTCTCATTAAAAGATCAGTAAGACAAAATATTTTAAAACGTAGCACACCAGAGTCTAGAAGTGTCTTAAGTAATTTACGTATGTGCGATTTTTACAGTGTTATTTAATAATATTATTTTTAAATAATGACCACTGTTTTAGTCTATGGTCTCTGTCTATTTAGTGACTACTTGACCACAGGACTCTGGAGGACCTAACTCCAAGTCAGAATACAGCTAACACACAAGGAAAACAGAAGGTGCAATAACTATACAAAAATAATCACTGCATCACCATGCGCTCACACTGCCCAGCCTGTGCAACAGACAAGACAGAAGTCCACTGGAAGAAACAATAACCTATCCTCTAAACATGTATCGTAGTTTACAACCTCATCATTCAGTATGCAGCAGTTAACCTTTTAGTTGCACAAAAACACTAATTACTGCTTATATTAGATTAAAAAAACTTCCGAAAGTTAATATGGAAAGAGAATAGAGTAGACCGGCCAGCTCCACACACACCAAGCTACCAGTGAACAGGCTACACATACATGGCACTAACCACTCAAGTACAGCTAAGGAGCAGACAGACAAATGAAGAACACCCTTAGTCTTCATGTCAGAACACTGAGGCCAGTATAAATAACACAGACATGGGCCAATACGGGATTACAACCCTTAACAGGACAGAGAAACACCATTTTTCTTAGGGTTTTACTATAGTGATTATTTAATCTTGGAAGAACAGTGTCTTGCTGCAATTTTTCATTTTCTTAAACAAACACCATGTACTTTAAGTTATTCAGAATAATTACTCCATTTTTCCTAGAACTAATTTCTCTATCTAAAACAAGGTAATGACGTAACTTTGTAATCATTCAACGTATTTTCTTTTTTAACAAATTTGAATTCACAGACATTTACAACAATCAATACCTGTATTACAGCATTGACAGGAGGAAGTACAGGTTCAGAGCTTGGAAGAACGTGGTTTACACTCACACTGTCACTGGAAATACTGTCAATATCTACATTGGGTAACACCTAGAAGAGAAAAAAGCACCGATCTGAAAATCTATGTATTAGCCCAGCTGCTGTCATTGAACTTTAGATTCTTTCTTCCACTTGCTACTGAGCCACTAAATTTCAGTTTCCTCCTTTTCTCATACCTGTATCTGGTAATAACTTGGTTCTGAAAAACAAAGTACCGTAACATACAACACCTAACCCCAGAAATATTGACCTCTTTTTTTGCAGTACCTGATTTTTCCTGTGCTCTAATTTGCTGGCACTTTGTCTTCCATGTGACAAAAGGTGATTATACCCATAACTATTCATATAGCAGATGTGTGTTTGACTTGCAATTCATTTACACTAAGTTGGCCTACAAGCCACTGGGTAGGCTGGTTATTGGTTTCATGTTGTCATACATCCGGCAGGGTAAAATAAAGACATAACTGTATTACAATATAGTTTGTAGTAAAGGCATTTCCATTACAGCATCAAAACACTTTTGGATTTTTTCGTTTGTGGGGTGGTTTTTTTTTGTTTTGTTTTTTTTGTAAGAACAAAGATTTAAATGCTTGCTTAATTCTTCGGGGAAAAAATAATAAAAAAAAAAATCACATTAAACATCTAAGCACTGCATGAAATAACGGCAAAATGCATGTGGGTGGAAAACAGTGATACAGCAAGGGAACAAGCCACATACTCTACCTCTATTTAACTTTGAGTCCCACGAATCATTTGTATCTGAAAGGTGTGTGTAGGAGTGTATATTCTCAACAATTTGAATCCAAAATAATGAACATGTAAGAAACATTAACTTCCTTGACAACAGACTCATGCAAAAAATTAAAAAAACCGCAACCCACTAGGTAAGGACTGCAATAGTACATTAATCAGGAGTGAACTTCTTGGGTTGACTATCATGCTTGAAACAGAAATCTTAAAGGCTAAAGCATTCACCCAGAAAAACTGTCATTTATTTTAATATTTTTATTCAAAGTTTGTTTTGGCTCAAAAATCTCATTTAAAAAAAAGAAAATCTGACATAGAACCATTTTACAAACACCCTGCGTAGGTGACTTACAGAAAAGATAATTTTCTGTTTTGGTTAAATAAAGATAATTGAAATATGAATAAAAATATTAGAATAGCATGACAACTTTCTGTTCCCTCCAGTCTATACGTTTCTAACACTTACTGAAAACCATCCACTGATGTCAAAGTAAGTTACTGAGGGTTAAGAGTGTCTTTAGTTAGCATTTATTAAAATAAACAAACAAATAATCATCACTGTTGACATGTACCTGCACAGACAGTTGAGGTGGATCCTTCTTCTCTGATCTCATCTCTATTACAGCTATGTTTGTTTTTTTTACCTCAACCGGTAGTTTTGGTGGCACTTGAGGAAGAGAGGTTGTAACTGTAACAGGGTGTGGTTTACCTATAATTACTCCAGCAGCCTGCAGTGAGATGTCGCTAATTTGGGTTTGACCTAAGAACAGTTTAAAAATAATATATATATAATAATTAAAGATGTATATATAAATCTCTGAAGTCAGTAAACTAATAAATTAATTAAAATCAAATTCTGGATATCTGTTTTTCACATGAGACAGACTGCGCAATTACAGACCAATTAAAAAGTTCCCTATTAACGCTTCACTAGGTAATTTTAAGGCTTTCCCAGCAGGAACCGTAAACTCAACACTGCCAACTTTTGAAATTATTCGCTTTTCTTGACCACAGTGACACCTACTGCTGAAAAACAGAACAACTACATTGCATTTGCCGTTCAAAACCTATGTGCTTCCCCCTCTCGCATTTTCTTAGCCATATTCAAAATACTATTGCACTTAGTATATCATCCTACAAATTTTTGTTTGAGACACCCTTTCCTTTTAATAATTATATTCTTTAAATGCCAATATAATATTAACCCTTCCCAACACAAGGCCTATGTAAAAGTTCTGTTGAAGGTCCCAAAATACACAGGCCATGACAATGACCTTAGTGTTTGGCACAATCCTACGGAAGTTGTTAGGCTGAAGTCATCACAAATGTTGAATTCAAGGGCCAATGATTCAGTTCCTGCTTACATGGATACCAAACTTAAAGTCAGAACAAAAACCCTAGAAATGTAAAGTGTACCACAGACAGCATGTACAGCTAAGCAAACAGTTGCTCTCAGGGTGTCACCAGACATCCAGCATGAAGAATAAGGAGAACCAGAACATTTTATACTGTTCCCCCATTAGATTTCCCACAAGAAAGGCAGCTGCAAATCTCATGGGCCAGGACAGATCACTGACTTAAGATGTAAGCTGTATTTCCATGAATTAGCAGGTGTTATCTTTCACACATCCTTCTACAGGTTATTTGCTCCTACCTAGTGGAATAGCCATAGGAATTAGATGACCTTCAAGTGGACCACAGACAGCAGGCACATCTCTACTTGGACTAAAGAGATACTGATTTTCTTGGGCAAGTGCGTATAAAGGATGACGTTTCCCAGGGCTGGTTACCACCTTCTGTGTGCGAGAACAAGTCTGTGTTCTTGCTGACTTTACCTTTGTACCTGAAACAAAAGCAGATAAACTGCATGTCATCAAGACATAAACATACCCAGTAACATCACATACACTCCTAATTTAAGCCCTTCTACTGAAACAATTACAAATTTTTGCTGTAGGATGGAGGGAATGAGGGAGGGAGACAGGAAGGGCAGAATCTAAAAGTGCTATGTTTGCTGTCGATATTGAGGCATCTATGAAGTAATTAAAATTACAATTTTTCAGCATCTGAATCTAGCAAATAAAGGCACAGAAACACGAAGAAAAGGACACAAGGATGGCAGTAGGTTGGAATGAAACGTGTGATTTATCAGCTAAGAAGAAAACCATGATCAAGGTTTGAAATACAGCATTAGAACTAATACCCTTAAGTCTTGACTTGCAACATCAAGGAGGCACTGACTTTTTGGTCCAATTTTGAAAATGTATTGTTAAATAGCTAACCTGAAATAATTTGTATGTAACAATGGCTAAGCGTACAGCAGAGGAGAACGTTTATTGTAATATTGCATTTCTCGCTATACAGTAACGCAAGGTCTTATTCAACCTATATTCTTTGCAAACAATGGGTATTATTAGGGAAATTATTAACTTTAATCTAAATAGATAAAAACATCCACAAAAAAGGAATCAACAATCATGAATCAAATAGAAGTGCTTCTACTGCTATTTTGTAGGCATTAAGAAAATGAACCTGGAAAGAATCACATTGGTAACCAACTCCTTATCGTCACTACAGCTGAAAAACATTATCTTACTCCTCTGATGTTTCTAATCATCACCCTTCCTGTATTAATGGCCAGTTAACACATGGCAACATTTCTGTTCACATTTAGTAGCTTCCTAATTAATTGAAGAATAAAAGTCAACAATTATAAAATTTAGGGATAATAAAGATTGAGAATGTGACTTTTAATAACTGCAGACAAGCAAGACAATCCACTCAAGAGGTGGTATTTTTGTACGTACAAATTACGGGTTATAAGCCTGGAACCAAGAACAGCAAGTCATAACTCTTCAATGAGAAAATATAGGTCAGAAAGAAGTGTCTCCAAAAAAGGACTCAAGGTCATGCTGGATAAGGAACGCAATGACAAATCACAATACAATGCTGTGGTCAATGGGATAAATGTAATTAATGTCTCAACAGGATGTCAGTGAGATGGAGCAGAAGACTACTTCCATATATGATAATACCACATTCACTACTAATTCTGTACCTCTGTAAATACTAAAATAGATTGGACATTAAAAAACCTCTCATTTTTTAAGGAAAATCACCTGGAAACTGAAGTAGCTATAAACCGAAGCCAAAAACTCACTATAACTCAGATAATAAATTTGAAGTGTCCCATTTACTTTTGCACTATAAAGGTATCTAGCCCTGGGAAGAAGTAATTAAGGGCAGAATTTCTGTTGTCTTTAAATGATGAGCATGTGCCTTTCTGCAAAGATAGGTTAGCCAGAAAAATTGTTCTTTAGTGAAAGAAGAGTTACTGGACTCAGCAACATAAATAGATACAGTTCAGTGGCTTGTGATTTAGAAGAGGTCACATACCACATGATCTAACAGTCCCCCCTGGCCTTGAACTTTTGAGTAAAAGCAGAAATTGGCAACATATCTGTAATACCGCCAACTTGTAAAAACAAGGTTCTCGCAGTAAGAATGATTAAGTACTGTATACACACAGCACCTCATTTTAATTGCTTTCAACTTTTCATTTCCCCCTGAAAAGTTTATTTGCACTGGGCAGAAACTAGACATTTAATTAAACTTAGCTTTAAAAAACTTGTGTTTTACATATATTTATCAGTTCAAATTATGCAAGAAAGCAACTCCAACTTTTTTTTTTTTTAAGAAATGCTCTCTTACTCATAAAAGTGTTGGATTTTTTTTTCTAACTTCCCAGAAGAAACCAACCATTAGTCACTACAGTTTATTTGCAAAGAAAACTGTTGAGAAAGTTATAAAATGACTGAAAAGAGACTCTCCAGATGGCCATTTCAGTCTTAAATAAACATCCTTATTCTAACACTAATTTAAAACAAGCTCAGTGGACTGCTCTAACAAAATAGAGTCATTTAATAAGTCTGGATTTTCCAGCCAATCAACCCAAGGCCAACGACTTCCAATAATTTTTAAGCCTTTATCACCTGGTACATCAAGGCCAGAAAGGGAATCTGTGGGTGCAGATCTGTGAAGGAAAGAACTAACCATACCTAATACAAGCAAGATTTCTTTCTTTTCTTTGAAAAAAAAGAAGTAGTACTCCTTCAACTTTGTTTCATTTTTATGAAACTCCTACTACAGAGCAGTACAGATCTGTTTCTAATTTTATTATTTATACTTCCCTGCCATAAACAGCATCTTTCAGAATAGCAGCCCTCAAAAACATTTAACTATTTTGTCTTCATAAGGCAAACAAACACGAAGTATTACTTTTCCATTTTATTGGCAAGATGTAGGAAAGCACAAAAAATAAGCAGCTTGACCAACTGTTTTAAAAGAAGAGTCAAAGACAAGTAATGGCAGTATCAAACAAAGGCTGACCTCAGTCTAAAGCCATTAAAACCAGAGAACTTGGAAATAGGACACATTCATTGGAGTGCTATTCTTTTAAGTGACAGGCAAAAAAAATCCGTATTCTTCCTTTCTTCCCTTAGATAAGAATACAAGGGGGTGTCTTATTTTATTTACTGTCATGACAGAAACAAAACCGTAACTTTCTGTAACTGCAGTCTGATGTGAAATCGAGAAACAAATTTTATGGCGGCTTTATTATTGCAAACACACATGTTGCTGTACTGCTGTAGTATGACTTAATGACTTGGAAGAGAATCACTTTGGGTAAAGGCTATCCAGAGTTCATTCTGTTTTCAAGCAAATAGCTTTTAAACTGCATTTGTCACATGCAGGAGTTCTGAAGGCAGCATGGATCCTGCACACAGTTTTCTCCTTCATTTCTCTTTGCCTCCAACAAAAAAATGAGCTAAACCAAAGGAGCAGCTTATTACAACTGCATGCAACCTCTACCTTTACATTTCACTGACACTACTGAATTAAACATGTTACCGGTAGAAAACTGGGAGGCAGGGGGGCACTTTTTCTGCCTCATTACAAGGTATTATTTCTGGAATGATGAAATTGGCCTCCCTGAAAAGGTTGTGACCTTCTATAAAGGACAAGAGCCCAATAAATATAGAAGAAAAATGTAATTTAGGACTCAGCAAAAGCAGAACTGCTGATTAAATATTTTTAAATTGTCTGTTCTCAGTCCAAATCTTAGCGGTCACTGTATCACTGTTATTGCTACAGTAAGTGCTTATTAGCACAAATTTTATTCAAAAAAATCCATATAGAATAAACTACATTATCGGTGTGCAGCATAGCCAGTAGTCAAAGAGAATGATGCTGGTCCTTCAAATGATAATACCAGCATTTTTCACCAAAAAAAAAAAAAAAAAGGCAGAAGTGTTTCAAAAGAGGACAAATAAAATATATAAGCAACAAGACCAGCAGTTTTTATATATCAAGTCCTCACCTTTTGAAAAATCTTAAAGATTTTTGCCAAGACTATAACCCACATTTTCCAGGAGGGTTATGAGAATTGCAAATACTTTCTACCAATAACACTTTTTCTTCATGGATCACAACTGGGCTCCAGCGCACAGGTAAGAAAAGTGCCAGGAAATTGTATAAAGACTACGCTAAGCTTAACAATAGATTCTTGTACTATTTTGAGGATTCGCCACTAGGGATGTACATCATAACGTCAAAACCAACATAAATCAAAACCCAGCAGTGCTTGTCTTCAGAGACACATATATGTTTTATATGACACATGTCAAAGACCTAAAAACATGGTCTCATCAAGTGACTGCCTTCTCATGTTAATCTCATATTTCATACAGAATATAATACTTTGACAGTTATAAAAACCTGGACACCATTTTTTAACCATGACAGTTAAGATTGCATCGAGTCTATTTTCTCTGCATAGGTAACAACAGCATAAGTGCAAGAAGCGTAGAGGGAAGCCAAATAATATTTTTCCATTGATGCTCATCCTATTAACTTGATTGTGCCCACTATCACATTAACTGCATTTACACTTAACACACTCTTTCTCTCCATCATTATCTTTTATAATGTAATTTGCTCACTCTCTCCTGCAGTGAGAAGATGATACACATTAGTTTTTCTAACATATCAGTTAATGATCAATCTTTGTTTCTGTATTAAGAATCAGTTAAGTTTTGAAAAGATAACTAGGAAATAAAAGAGATCCAATTAAAATATTACTTTCTACTAACTCAAGATAAAGTTCATCTACACTTACCTATGTCAGATAACTTATAGTTTCACTTTATTATTTTCACACACTTTTAATAGGCTTGAGAATTAGACTTTTCTGATCCTAACACTCTGCCTATAAAACTAATGAATGGAATTCATTATTAATCAACTAATGACCTTTATCAAGCAATTAAAAAACCTTAACAAGCTTGTACAAGAGAGTTATACTTTGCTTCTAACCAACAAAAGAAGTTACTTGCATTAACCAATGCTTCAGATTAACATGTTTTTCAATATTTTCAAGTTAATGGATGTCCTCTTCACACCTATAAATTTAAATTTTCATATTTCAATTCATGTATTAAAAGTGGGAAATGGAATATCAGACTTCCTTAATTTTTCAAATCTCAGTGAATTTCTTAATTCTGAATGAATCAATCACTTAAGGGACATGACTGGATAAACCTGACACGAAGAATACATCTTTCAGCAACCTTTATCACAAGCTGAGTTAGTTTGTCAACACACTCAGCTTTCAGGTGCTTGCATCATTACTTCTAGCAATTAAGCTGTTTAAGACTTGGGCAAAAATAAATATATACTAATATGTTTATTAAATTTAGAAGTAAGTATTAATTTTACAACCTAAAATAAGTGAGACACACACTAAGCAAATCTGAAAACCTACTGGTATTTTTTAGTTTTGAAAGAGCATCTTTTAGATTAGAATAGTTCAGTTGGAAGGGACCTACAATGATCATCTAGTCAAGTCACCTGACCAATTCAGGCCTGACCAATCATTAAAGCATGGTATGAAAGACAGTTTGCAAATGCCTCTTAAATGCTGGCAAGCGTGGGGCTCTCTAGGAAACCTACTGCAGTTGCTAAAACTTTAAATTGAAGAGCAGGGGAACTACAATTAGTTTAATTTATACAAGGAATTCCTAACATAAAATCTGGGAAAGAACACCTTGTTCACGTGAAAGAAGTACTTACCTCTAACACACTCTATCACCTTGGGTCTTTGAAGTTTAGATTTAGGAGAGGGATAGTTGAATCTTAGATATGGTGCTTTTTTAAGCGTGCTACGATGTCCCTGGTAAACTGGCTTCCCATAAACTTGACATAGATAGTCTTCGTTTTGTATCACTGCACTTCCATTCACAAGTCCCTGACACACACACAGAAAAAAAAGGAAAAAAAGAGTAGTTTACAATTCTTCATGTATGACAGTTGACAGTCCGCCCCCCTCCCCCCAAAATCATTTACAATTCTTCATGTTTGAAAATTTGAACACATCAGTAGTGTTGCAAAAGTCTAGAGGAAAAAAGTACAGAGTTCTGCAACAAACAGTATAAATTGCAAGCACACATGAAAACTTATGCATACAAAATACATACAAGAAACTTACTAACAGCTGAATAAAATAGCAGCTGCTAGGTAAGACAAATTGATAACATGACAATGAATTCTACATTGTTATACACACTCAGCTTAGGCTTCTACAGCACATGAAAACAAGGACAATTCTGACAACAGAAGTCCACAGGATGGGGCTATCGCTTTCATTTAAAATTATTACAGTTACACATACAAACAATTTTTCACATCAATACTGCAATCTAAAGCATAGCAGTCATTAGCAGAAAATAAACCAATTACTTGGGAACTCACAGCTGCCCTTTTTTCTTTCCTCTGCAAACTTTCAGAAGAAAAGTAAGTTCTAAACCTCTGTTTGCTCATGCTATCTTCTGCTTGCTTCTGCAATGGCTTAGCTGCAGATAAAGGATTCTTTGTCGAGCATCCTTGGATTTTCTGAGTTTTTGCTTTAATTTCTTTATTGGTCTTCATAGCCTTCATGTTCTGGGCTTTCTTGATCCATGGGACCTTTTGATCATATTTCACTTGTTCCAAATCACTTCTTGTCATTTCAGCCTGAAGATAAAACATAAACGTAATAAAAGGAGATTTTATCTTCAAGGCTATCAGAAGAGTGTGTGGATAACTTTGAAGTTCTGAGAAATGGCCTGTTTTTCATGTTAGCCAGCAACTGTGACCAGTGATTTTCATTAAGCAATGAAAGTTTAAAAACAGAGGTAAAAATTTTATGATAGCCTAGTACATGTTAGTAATAATAAGCAATTTTCTCATGTTCTCAAGTTGTGAGTGATTCATGTTTAACTGTTGACATAAGAGAACAATGTAAGCTGGAAAAATATAATGCAAAAACCTGAACTCATTTTTTTTCCAACCATACCTGGATTTCTACACTGATTGCCTTAATCCACTCATCCACAGTCTTTCTGATACGAATCTCTTCCAATGCATCTCTGAAATAGAAGAAGCAGCTATTTCAGGTCAGTGCTTCTTAAATTGCACAGATTTGATCCTGGGAAAGTAGTGACCTATAAACATCTATAAAAAATGAAGCCCAGAACACAGACACAGTAAGATTATATACCCCTACAGTCTCCAAAAGGCACTAAGCATACGCTATCCAAGTTATCCAAATCTAAATCTGTTACTACATAATGCCACCTGCAAACCACAGCCCCTGTTTGTATATGTTATAATTATTACATATATCTATGAATAAGTGGCAGCCATTTTGATAAGTTCCCATTTTGATAAAAACCTGCAGAAAAAAAAGGCAGCAAAAAACATTCCAACTCAAATGACAAAAAACAGACGACAAGAATTACTACTTCCTCTAAAAGAGGATAGCAGCTATCATGACTGAAAAAAATATTTACCTGAGAGAATAGTTACCTTCCTCAGGAAAACACAAGGAGCATTTTAATAGGAAAACTTTCATTATGATTCAAGCAGGAGTATTTAACTGTCATAGCTTCAGTTGGGATGGAGTTAACTTTTTTTATTAGCAGCTGGTAAAGTGCTATGTTTTGGATTTGGGATGAGAAATACTTTAGATAGCACACAGGTGGTTTCTGTTGTTGCTAAGTTCAAGGCCTTTTCTGCTCCTGACACCACCCTGCCAGCAAGCAGACTGGGAGGGCACAGAAGTTGGGAGGAGACACAGCAGGGACAGCTGATGCCAACTGACTAAAGGGATATTCCATACCCTGTGACACCATGCTCCGTATATAAAGCTGGGGGAACAAGGAAGAAGGGAGGTTTGGAGTTATGGCATTTGTCTTCCCAAGTAACTGTGATGCCCTGCGTTCTTGGAGATGGGTGAACGCCTGCCTGCCGATGGGAAGCAGTGAATGAATTCCTTGTTTTGCTTTGCTTGCATGTGTGGCTTTTCCCCTACCTATTAAACTGTCTTTATCTCAACCCATGAGGTTTTTTCCCCCCCTCACTTTTACTCTTCTGATTCTCTCCCCCAGTCAGACTGAGGGGAAGCAAGTGAATGGCTGCATGGTTCTAGCTACCAGCTGGGGTTAAACCATAACATTAACTCAACTAATTAAGCAAAAGTTCAAAAGTTGATTAGCTGCTGTAGGATGACTAATTCTGTAACATTTACAGGTTAATGAAGCCTCTTCTGTTTAGAATTATGGAATTACTGCTTAATATTCTTATTAAGGCCAAGTTTGTCTATAAAAAGCTAAATGCCCCTTTGTCATGACCGCAGAGCAGTTTGTCCAGATGATAGTCTCAGAATTCAAATTTAAGTCCTAGAGCATTGATCGTACTAAGTAGTAACAGGTATCCATCAAAACATTCAATTCACATCAGGATGGTCAAAAAACATTTGACATTCAACAGAATCATCTCATGATTGCAAAGAAGAATCAATAAATACTTTTTCCAGGGAGCTGAACTAGTTCTTCAATGCACAGAATTTAAAAAAATTGAAAGAAAGTTGATAAAAGGTGAGCACATACAATGAGTAGACGCACAAAGTACTGAATAATAGGGTCTAACCTGTTTGTAGTCAAGGCGTTAATGAAAGTATACATGGCATCCCCATCTTTTGCACGAATAACAGCTTCCAAATTTTCTTCAAGAACTTTTTTATTGTTTTGAACTCCTCTCAAAATCCTTTCAGCATCCCTCAGTACAGATTTTGGCACTTTAACATTTTGAAGGATAGATGGTTTATTGAGCTGATGATGTTCAGGAAGACTAGAGGCAACAGCAGGTTTTTTTGACTAAAATTAAAACAGAACCACTAGCTTTTAACCAGAGACTATAATTTCAATTTTCTACACACTGATCAGAATTCCAATTAATGTATTATCAAATCAATGCCCATCACATGAAATACCATTCATGTGTACTATCATCAACTTCAATTACTCAAGAACATTCAGTATGTTGCAAATATATTTAAAAGTTAAGAAAATAGAAAGACATCCAAAAGCTCCCAAATGCTAAGTAACATCATGTATTAGAAGCAATGCTAATGATACAAATAAGCCTGTGAAAAAAATGGCCATTAAACACAATAAGTAGGTATTACGTGTGAATCTCTCCATGTAACAGTATTTAAGTGTAATTAAAACCATAATAAAAACCAAAGTCCTCTAAATATATGCACTTATCAAAGCAACCTGTCTAGTTGAAGATATCCCTGCTCATTGCAGGGGAGGTTGGACTAGATGACCTTTAAAGGTCCCTTCCAACCCACACTATTCTATAATTCTATGATTTGGCATCAACCTATCCCAAGAAACACCAGGCAATATATGTAAATTTTAACAATAACAAAATTAACCCCTCAACAGCACCATGATCCTCTCCCACTTTTGCTCATTTTTACTTTTTATAAGGAACAATGAAGTAACTATTAGCCTTTAACTTTGCAGAACCCTTTTACAGAGATAAAAATCGAGCATATATTAGCTGCTAAATAGCAAAGGAAGGGACAAGTACATGGGAAACAAGGAGCCATACAGCTATAGTTCTTACATTCATTCTCAAACTCCCGATGAAACAGTTTCAAACCCAAAGAGAGCGCTTCATTTTCCAGAAAGAAAAAAAAATAATATTTATAAGTGATAAAAATATGTAAAGAAAAACCCCAAAATAAAAACAAAAAATCCAAACTTGAGTAGACTCTGAAAGCATTAACTGAATGAAGAGAAAAAAATCTCAGATCAAAAAATCAGTTTTGGCTTTAATGCTACTCTCTTATCAAATCAAAATTAAACAAAAGTTTATGTTCTATCAGGTGTACTGCCAAAGCACAATGGACATAACAAAACTGAAATCAACACACTGATGCCATGATTTTAGTTTTGTCTGGTGAGAAAAGAACAATATACCAAATTATTTAGCAATTTTATACAGATTTTCATTTTAAAATGAAACTTTTTGACAAATACTACCTCAGTAAGAAAGGTGAAATGTGTGAGAAAATGTAAGCACTACAGATACATGTTCCACCACAACATGTGGGCTTGCCAATTAGACTCAGGTCATGAAATGGTAATTGCATTAGCAGTCCACACCACACCCATTTGAAGGCAGCAGCTTTCTGCCAGACATTTGTATTATTCCCTCAAGATAGCTTACTAAGATCGAGTAAGACAAGTCAAACAAGTGAAATCTTAATGTAATCTGTACATAATAGCAACTTTTTCAAAAAAATACACATATGCAATAGTTATTGTAATATCATCTCATTGCAAGCATATTCAAAACTGTTTCAGTATCACAGTATTTAAAAAAAATATTTAAAAATTCAAGGTTTACCTTAATAATATCATTCATGTCTGATTTCCACAAATTTGCTTCCTAAAAAGACAGAAGACAAGCTGTTAAAACTTATTTAAAGTCAAGGTAAAATCTAGAGTAGATATTTGATCAATTTAAATGAGCACAATGAATTCCTTATGAACTACTAAATCTCACTGCACACTTCTTTTGGATTAGAGCACCACCTTCTGTTCCATCTCAACCTATCTCAGTTAATTCAGGCCTTTCATTTGCTTGTATGACAAAAGCTAGTGGTCATTTATCCCAAGCATTTACTTTCTCACTCTACTTAACTCCCAATAACGAGAAGTCAATAGTGAAGTATCTAATTGACTCAACTCCACATTTGCTGAAGTCATCATCCCTGTCTTCCTATTCTTTTTCATAAGAAAGAAGGTATTTGAATCCATTTACGTTGACTACGTCTTTCTCACCTGCCATTCCTCCTCCCATCCCATCCTGTTCTGTGCTACCTATATTAAGGTACATTATTCAATGTAAGTTTTTAGCAATAGTGGTAGGCAAGTATTCACATTATAAACAGGGCACGTGACATCGGTTCTCTTACTAGTAAGAAGAGTTGAATGTACAGTCCACTAATATCTTACAAAATCTACAAAACAATGATTCAGCTATAACAGATGAAGCTATGTTTTCTAAAGATACAGTAACAAATAGCTGGCATATAATACACAGTATTTTTAGGGAAATACACTAGCTGAAACCTTCAACCACAGAAACAAAACAATAGAATCAAATCTGTTACATCCCAAGATAATTCACATATCTGTGGGTATTCAAGCCTGTCTTTCCCACAGCTTACATTTACAAGAACCGAGTGGACCACAGACGACAGGCTAAATGATCAGGTATAACCTGGTTCCATGTGGAAGCAAGGTAACAAATAGATAAAAGCCTCAATTTTCAAAAGCCAGACATGTTACATGTTGCCAGCACAGAACCATTCTAGTACCAAAGGTACAAAATCATTAGCATGAGAAACAATACAATGATGTATGCCAAGCAGTTCTTTGGAAGCAGCACTCTCTACAAAAAGAAATGGCAAAATGAGAAAGGAAGTAGCTTAAGTCATCTCTAAAGATGACTGCAAATAAATAGAACACTGTTCTTTCCCAAATGTGGATGTTACACCAGCTCTGTAGCTCTACTTCCACAGAAAGAGAGTACGCAGAAAACAGATACTGAAAATATCTGGAACCTTAAAACAAATAAATAAAACCCCCTTTTTTTAATAACCTGTTTTACATTTGGTAGAATGGCAGTAAAAGCCTATACAGTCTAGTCCATTGCATACTCATTAAGACATTACTCAGGCTCAAAGCCCTTACACACACAAAGACTGCAACGTTTCAAGTAATTGTAAAAAGACTGGCATTTGTTTAGAAAGGCAGACGCAAGAGCAATACTTCTATTGATACCAGACCTCTAAGTTTTTCTCTACATCTTTTATTCCCCTTATTCAAAGTCTTGGTCATTCTGATAACATGGACTTTACCTGTAGCATGTCACGCATTTCTCTTCTCAACTGGCCAAGATCTTGAAGTAAATCATCAGCTTTTTTCATTGTTTTCTCAATTGAATTGCAATTTTGGAAGGAGCTTTCAAAAGCAGGGAATGAGTCTGTATGCAAAGCAGCATGCCTAATGGGAGAAACACTCCTAATAAGTCTCACGGTTTCTCATGTGGCCCAAGAAAGAAACCAACTTTGAAACTGAGCATGAATTTAAAGTGCAAGAATACGCAACCTTATATAAAGTGGAATTCGCTTCTTCACCTAAGGTTAAAGACAGGTTGTTGGGTTTTCTCTGTGTACCATTTAACACCTTGAACTTGTATTTTGAACAGTGGAACTACATTTAAAATTCAGCAACATTTAAATATTGGATACCTTTCCATTTGAAGCAATTAATATTTTTTTCTATACCATCATAAATAAGAGAGTATCTACGTAGCTGTTTCTCATTGTATTAATGAAATTATGACATCAACCTATTGCCAGGGGAAAGTATGTTTCAGACTGGATTGCTAAAAAAATTTTCTAACTCACTCTAAAGCTTAGAAACTGGTAGGCTGATGCTGCTCCTTCCTAACAAAGTGTTCTCATACAGCTCCCATAAGCAGGCAGCTTGAAGTCTCACTGACAAGGGCAGTTCCTCTCAAACACAATGCCTGTACAGCTGGCTCCCTGGCACTACTCCACAAGCTGCTGCAATAGAAGAAATACACTCAGAAGACAGAAAAGCACTCCAAGTAACACCCACCGACTTCCAAGAAAGGCGTTATGAACTATCCTTAGCAACGAGCTTTCATCTACCTTCAGTATGACAGAAATGCAAAAGTAGACTAGAAGTACCAGTGCTCCAGGGTTTTACTTCAAGCGCAGCTTTGTCAGACTCAGGGGCCATACCAGTGACTCTATTACACCATCAGTATCTAATACATCTTTTTTGATTTCATTCAAACAAATGAAAAATCTTTCTCAATTTTGGATTGTTACATCTATTTACCTGTCTCTCTCAGAATGCCACCTCATTTTATTAGTGTTTAATGTTGCCTTCTCAGAAAACTCATTTTGCCTCAGTGGCATTTCTTGAGAATTCAGAATATGCTCAAGAAATCTCCCTTCACCTAAGGCAGAAAAAAAAGAAAGTTACATTCACTGTTAAGTTTGTTCAATATATGTAATACTTTCTTTTCCTTTCCAGATATTTCACCATTATATAATAATCACCAAGGATAGTAATAAAAATTTTTTAATTTTAAAATACAGATTTACTACAGATAAGACAAGTCACAAAACCACTCACACTAATCTATGACTGCTTCACAAAGTCAGAAAACAGGTAAATGAAACTGACAGCAAATAACTGAGTCACAGAGGAACATTCTATCCATAATGTCACAGATTTCTTCTTCTTCCTTTATCTCATTTCATTTATTCCTACACTCACAGAACAACAGGAATACGTGACAGTTTTGTGAAAAAGAGATAGAAGCAGCAGTCTGACAAGGATATGACAAAGACACAAACAGGCATTTTGTCCGTTGTAGAGTACAATGGCTGGATCTTTTAAATGTTCTTCCTCAGTCTTGTATCCTCAAGCAATTCTGAATACAACCAGCTAAAAAGGATGCTTTATTTTTTTATGAAATCTTCAAAACTGAATTTCACACCACTAAACTCCTCAGAAGCAGTAAAAGAAAATTTCTTCCTTTGCTTTACAAATGCTATTTTCATTACGATGGCCTACAGACCCCATGAATGCATGTTTTCATGAAAAGAAAAAATCATTCAGCCAATGATAATGACTAAGTTATTAAATAGATCCTGAGCTTTTCATTATTCTATATAATCTTCCTTAAACCTGACAATGAACAGTCATTCACTTTTTCATCTGAGAAAACATTTGAGCTAGCAATCACGTTGAGATGCTATAGGTTAGATCAGTACTGTGATTAAGTCTTTAGTCAGTTAAGACTAAGTAACTTATCCACAAAATTAACCCTTCCCAGAAATACTTTCAAATACCCAGAATATATGTATTTAAGTGCCAGCAACCCAACAGCTCAGATTAAGGTGAAGACCACACAAAGTAAACCTCAGGCCATACTATTCATGCCAGTGGAGGACAGGAGTGTCTTACTCACAGTACCTTCGTGTGTGGATTTGGGAATATTTTCCTTTTCTGTAACAGGGTTCTCTTTCTTTGAGATTTTCACATTTTTTGATACAGGTTCTGGAGCATATCTCCGAGGAACTGGTGTCTTTAGAGGAGATTTTTGTGTATGAATGCCACAACTTTGAAATTGGCTTGAATATGCTTCAGGGAAAAAGAATATTAATGTTATTTAAATGTTAATAATTTTCTTCATAGGAAAACAAATCTAGAAAAAAACAACATACCAACATGCCAGCATTATGAATTTTTCACAAAAATGCAAAACATTACAGAACTAGTTAAAAAGTAAATAGGAGAAAGTTTCATATTTGCAAGTACTATTGTAAAGGGATCAAAAAAACCCCCCAACCATAGCATGAGTTAGTTCTTTACAAGCTTCCACACAGATTATTTCTCAGTAAGATTATTTTAGGCTAAGTCTAGGCCTCTCTTGGTGCGTACTAAGCCATTAGTAAATGCCAGATTCTCACTTTAATTTAAACTGGAACATTTTCAGAATAACTGGTATATGTTATACAGTATATTAGGCAATAAAAATTAATTATACATAAGAAACGTTTACTACTTATTACTGATGTGATGTACAATCCAATATTAACGGAAACAAAATTAATGCAAAACTAACACTAAAAGTAAGACACTAAGAATTTTTCTTTACCTTGGGCACATGGACCACTGATAGGAAATAAAGCGCCCTGGCATGAAGACACTCCATTAGTAAGCAATTGCTGTTCCGGCTTCTCAGACTGTTTTGTCATGAGACTGGAGGAAGGTAGGTGAATTTGCTGTAAGCCACCCATGTTGACTGCAGAGCTAATGAGATGAGACTAAAAGACAAAATTGCAAAATATTTCTGATATATGCACCAGATTCCCCAGGTATAACCTGAAGCATGAATATTTGCCTTGTAATCATATTAAACAGATTTTGACATGCTATTTGACAGAGAAGCCATTTACAACACCTTGGAACACAGACGTGCTTGGATATTATTCTGCCTTTCAAAAAATCATGGAGGACTCCACAAAGAAACAGTTTGTAACTGTTCTTAGATGTTTAGTCTGACTGGATACTTATTTAATGAAGTTTTTTCAATAACAAACCTCTAAACAATTTTAGTGGGAATGAGAACATTTCACAATTTTTGCATTTACTTGCCACAGACAAAAATTACAGGGGGGGGAAGGGGAGCAGATATCTGGGACAGAACCAGAAAAAAAACTTCTTCCGAAAAGCTCTAAGCTCATGTGTTGGCCACCGGATCTTTCTTTCAATACTAAGATATAATCCAAATTATTATAACATTAACACTGAGATACAGAAGAAGTGATTAAGCTAAAGCTTCTGCATTGTTACCTGAATATTTATTTGTTGCTCATGTAATTTTTCCAGATGTTGAATCTGTTGTACCATGAAAGCATTCATTTGTTTTGCAAGCTCACTGACTCCTTCGTGACAGTGGGGCTTCTCATGTTGAGTCTTTGTATTTGTTTGCTGTTCAGCAACACGCTGTAATTGTCTGTCTGTCTCCTGTAGTTTATGAAGTAATGTTGAAACTGAGTTAACTTTTGCTTCCAATTCATTTTGAACCTGGGAGGGGAAAAAAAAAAAAAGGAAAAGATACCCTTACTGAAAAAAAAAAAAAAGGTGCACGCATGTGGCCTTTCAGTACTTAAAGGGGGCTTATAAGAAAGATGGGGACAAACTTTTTAGCAAGGCCTGTAGGGATAGGACAAGGGATAATGGTTTTAAACTAAAAGAGGGTAGATTTAGACTACAGGGAAGATTTTTTTATTTTAGGTTTTTTTTTGAAAGGAGGGTGGTGAAACACTGCAACAGGTTGCCTAGAGAGGTGGTAGATGCCCCATTGCTGGAAACATTCAAGGTCAGGTTGGATGGGGTCTCTGAAAAACCTGATCTAGTTGAAAGTGTCCCTACTTATTGAAGGGCAGTGGGAGTAGATGACCTTTAAAGGTCCCTTCCAACCCAAACTATTCTGATTCCACAAAGAGAACAAGACATCCTTCCCATCATCATGGAATGATTTGCTCCCCAAGAGAAGCAAATGAAATCCTAGTTAGCCCTAACATCTGGTGGTTTACCAATACTATGAAATTACCCTAAAAGATAAATCAAATGGTCTCTGTCCATTTGCCCATTCAGCCAAAGCCAAATTAGCACTCTCTGGTATATTGGTCAGTAAGTCTGAGATTACTAACACACAAAAATCAGTAATCAGACACATTCAGTCTCTCCGGCTCTAATATCAACAATTTCAGGTGTGCTTAAAACACTTACTATTTTAAGTGTCAAAGAACTAGTATTACCACAAGCTATTTACTCACTTTAAGAAGTGGAGCTGTAGTAGCAATTGCAGCAGCAGTTGCTGCTGCGATGGTTGTTGCACAATCAACTTCCCTGTATGCTCCCCTGGTGTCATGACCAACATTTTCCTTTTTTTCTGTGGAGGCATTTCCTAAGAGCTGTACCTTCACCTCCTTAAGTACAGGAGTATTTTGAGTTCTATAAAAATAAAAAAGTGGCTGTAAATGACATAGTTTTCTCCATATCCCCTCCAAGCAAATGATTTCCGACATGCAGCATTGATATCACTACTTATATAAGCATTTCTCCTTGAAGCTCTTGACACTTAAGAAATAATTTTATTCTCAACTTTTAGCATGACATGAGAAATCTCAGGATTGTGTTACAGATTCTAATATAACAGGCATTTCCCTGTGATGACTACAACCACAACAAAGAATATGTTTACAGGTTGTATTTTGCAGAGTTCAAGGTACTAGTAGCAAACTCCAACTAAATTTCTGATCTTGAAGATTCCATCCTATGAATAAACAGTATATGTTCTTATCTGTCTTTAAAAATATTATATTGTTTTGACACAAAATGAATTCTCTATCAGAGCAGATCTTGCCTGACTCTTGTTTCATGAAATCATTAATTCAAATAGTCTAAAGGCATTACCAAAAATATGCAAAATAACCAAGACACTCCAGTGAGCTCCGAGTAACAAAAACTGAAAACACCTTCACAGACAGAACAAGAATACTAACAGAGAACAATAAAGAACACTTTTTCCTTACTTGCTATGCATTTTGGCAGAAACTGAAGAAGTAGTATAGTAGTATATCTGTGCAGAAACAGAACAGCTGAGACACAAACAACACCACATACTTACTTTTGTTTTAATGCTGCTCTCAAAGCCTCTTTCTGGCCAGTAGCATATTGAGAAATAAAAACATCATCTGTGGGGAAGGATATAAAATATACTTTGTCAAGTTAACTGACACAAAATTTTAGAGGTAGACACAAAGCATTATTTCAACAACATGTACAATTTTGATGCGAATAATCCATTGCCTGCACACACCACATTATCTATTGCAATAACAAATAGTTTCCCTTCACTAAGTAGCAGACTTCAATCACGATGAGAGTAAGAGTAGGCTTCATTTAACATAACATTATACAGTACTGAATGTTAGTATCAAAATCTATTTTGGTATGCTGTGAAAATGACAACACCTTACCTTCATAAAAAGTGGGGGAAAATGCCATATACAAGGTAACTTGAGCTCAGACAACCCATTCAATAAATTCTAACTTGAAAGAAAAATAATTTAAAAAGATAGAACTGTGATATGAATATGTCCCCACAGACATCATAATTACAACAAATCTTCTTCATAGCTTTTAATTATACTAAAAGGATTGTAGGCTCTCCTTCATCCACTGTTTGCTGGGCAGAGGTAACAACCCAAGATGTCGCAGGTTCAGTGTTTCTCTACTGCTAATTACACACAGCTAGTACACACATGTTGATAAATAAGCTAGCTACTGCCTCTGTAGGCACAAAAGAGGAAACTAAGTACTGCTTTTTGGCCTTAAATAGGGGTATTGATTTGTGTTTCTTTCCTCTACACAGCCACAGATATCCAAGAAACCTGCAGAAGCGTATTTTCTTCAAAAAGTCTTCATTTCCCCAAATCTGTCTGAAACTGACTGGCAGATTCACAAGGAAAAGGCATTGACAATGGGATTTCTTCGATTTTATATATATACTTTTTATGTTGTAGCTTGCTTGCAGAAAAATATGTATTTGTAGTACAACTACTCACAACAGGAAAATGCATCCAAACAATGTGCATCCCTCCCCAATCCTCCATCTAAACAAGGTGTGTCCCCCCTAAATTCTCTATTCATAGACATGAATAGTTCCATTTGCAAAAGGAAATCTCAGCATTCTCATGCACTGGTAGAAGCCCTCCCAGCTAATTACAAAAGCTATATAAGCTAGTGTAATGCCAGCAAGACTGAAGTAAAATTTGCAAAATTTAAGAATGCAAATTACAATTATCATTGTATCAGAAACCTTTGAATATTTTTACTCAAAAGCTTCTATATTGAAGAAAAATACCTAAAACGAAACCTCCCTTTAATCAGTTTTCTTACAAAAAAAGGGGTTGTAGCAGTGCATCGATGTGTCTTACCTTTAGGTCTTCTACTATCTTCCAGTAGCAGTGAAGGATCTTGTACTTCAGCTTCTCTAGGAGAATCCTTCAAAACAAGAAGAGCCAAAAAGCATACATCAAAGCTTCTGGTATCCATATCCAAAATTTTAGAAGCAGATGGAATTGCTGAATACACAAATGTAAGCATCTCCACACGCTAACACAAGGTCTTGGAATAAAACATGGTAAGACTTCTATCACAGAATCATCTGGACTTTGTAGTCAAGAACTCACATGACATTTTAGGGACAAAAAAAACTAGAAACACAATTCAAATTAAGAGTAAGTATTTTAAGTGCTGATAAGGATATTCTCATTTATGGCCAAAGAACTAATACTGAAACTACATGTTTAAGTTTATAAAGGTTGCTAATCTCAAACAATTCAGGATTGTTTGTACACATAGAATTCAGCACACATAACACTGTAGAACTGAAGTCACGGAGCTGAATTTTCTTTAAGTGCAATTCACAAATAATCAAAGTCTGTGAGGAGTCATAAAGGCAATATAAAAACCTCTTAACTTTATTTGATGGTGGAACACTCCACCATAATTCTGAGACTTTTGTTCAGCTCACTACATCTACTTAGAGCCATGCAGAGACTTTGCTGCAATCCTTTCACAGCATAGGTTAATTTTAGCCTCATACATGCTCACCACAGTATGGATGCCCTATAGACAAGTCTCCACTGTATGGAAGATACAACAAACAAATCACAAGCAAATAATCCTTTTAATTGTAAGTATTAAAGAGTTCCACATAAAATAATGTCAATTTCATTATCAATGATATGAAGAAGAAAAAATCTACACAAAGTTTTAGGGTTTTTAAGCAAATATTGTGCCATGTGTAACCGCTTTTTCAAAGGAAGAATTACACTAAAACTTAAAACCAAATCTCAGTGTTAATTACGCAGCATTACAGTAAATAAAGCCCCTCCAAACACTTAGCATGTCACATTAGCAGCAACTCAAAGAGGAAAGCAGCTGCACAGTTATGGTGCAGAAGCCGAGCCAAAGATTTGCTATGCTTTTACAGAAGCTACAACTTTTTGAGAAAAATGATGTTCTCTTAGTTCAGGATTGCAGGAAATAACAATAACGTTTCGTACCATTTGTGATAAAAACATGGGTTCTGTAGGATTTTCTACTGAAGGCAGACGTTCTGGACCTCCTTTAGTACTCAGAACTCCTAAAATAAAAGCAGTTTTACTGTGGTTATAATGATTTGTTATACATTTTCAGTATACCTTGACAAAGCCAAATCCCAATCTTTCTTCTGCCTGTATCTTTGAATATCTAAACATAATGACTTTCATAACACAAATGACCACAGTCATCAAGCTGAAGCTTACAAACGTTAATGAATTCTGTGGGCCTGGATTATAGTCTTGCTTTACAATATGTGAGAAAGTCTCTGCAAAACAGAGCATTAAAAAAATCAACAATGTCTATCTCAAATTCAAGTCTAAAGATCATAGGAATATAGGAAGTGACTTGTCTAGAGAGACAATTATAATTATATGATAACATACCTTACAGAAGAAGGACACTGAGGACAGTACACATTTTAATTGTGTCAGAGACCAATATGTCTTCCTAACACTATAAAAATAACATCTTTTGAAGCTGTTTGAACCTTGACACCAAAAAGACTAAAATCCCTTCCCCAAACTTCAACGACTGTAATTGATATGCATTTTAAAGAAAGAAAATGAATATTCTGTCTGACTAGATAAGTAGCACAGATTGTGTCAGTTCTGAATTTAAAGAGCACATGGTACATCACCACAGTTCCATTCTATTAAAAAAAAGAAAATTTATAATTATTTACTTATTACTACAAATATATTTTTTAAAACATTACAGAAAAGCATGTAATTAGTTGTTTTTTCATATTGTTTACTCATGTATGTAAGCTTCATTGGTACAGGCAGTTGACCAGTGTATGTTGTTTGTGTCAAGCAGGTGGGGTTTAGGAAGGGTAGGGCTCATTTGCCTTCCAAGATCACAAGGGAATAAAAAGAATTTTAACAAGTTACATTTAAAGTTATCATAGTTAGCAGGGAAGTTTGTTTTTTCTTAAGAGTTTTTTTGAATAGTTGTTTAACTGACCAGCTCTGAAAATCATATTGTTCCATAAAACCTGCAAAAAATCTGCAAATAAAGACGACTAGAGCTGAATGACTTTCTCATAATGTCTATTTCCAACATCTATTACATTTCAAATGTCCAATAAACATTTCTTTAAAAAGACAAGCTTGTACAGCTATAGCTTGAGCATCTACTAGCCCCAGCTCTCCAGAAAAAAATCACCTTTAAAGAAGCAGAGAAAGAGAAGTGTTTAAAACACTTCTGATCTCTCTTCCAGTATAAACCTAAAAAATTCCATGAAAACACAAAGAAGGTCCAAATATTGGGACTACTCAGAGCTGTCTGTCGGTAGGAGCAATGTTCTGTTAGGCACAGATCTGCTTGCTGCTATACTTTGGGCATAAAATTGAAGAGATACATACAGTGCCTGAAAAGATGAGCCACAGCCTGCAATAAAAACCGTGACAGAAAGGCATGAACCTTATTAACATTCTTCTTTAGACCCCTGCATACATACACTGTTTTATCCTCTGATGCTGCCTAAAACCTTCCTGCCTAGTGTATTTGTGAAATGGCAGGGTGACAGCAATGATTTTTATGATAAAGATGATAATTGCCTAAATTAATTGGATTAGGAATCTGGAGTCAAGACTGCAGTTCTGTTAACAGGAGCTCTGCCTGACCACCTCACCCTGCACAAGTCGCTTCTCACGCGCGAAACAGTTTGTTAAAACAAACAAACGCACGCAACTTTTAAAAGAGTGTTATCTGCAGCACTAGAATGCAAAAATTCCTTGATTATAAACGTACTACACGACTGAAAACACTACACAGCGTTTTTACCTCAAACCTAAGCTGAACACTCACGGTGAATCACGCACCTGGTGCCGCGCTGCGGGGGGTGCCGTGGGTTACTCCCCCACACGGAGCCCCGTTCACTAACAAGGCTGGAGGAACGCAGCCTGTGCCGCCTCCAGCCGAAGCCGCATCGGCTGCCTGGCGGGGAGAATCCGCTTCACGAAGCTTCTTGACAGCTATCGTTACTTTTTTCATACGGTCACCAGCTCCCGTCGCAGCATCAGGGGGCTTCTCCCTATGGACACCAGTGGAGCGAATGAGCACGTCGCCCGCCGTGAGACTGGCCAAGGAGTCCTGGCTGAGGCTGGAGTTGCTTTCCTCTTCCATGAGGATCTCGTCACGCAGCTCTGACAGGGAATCCAAACGCAGCACCCTAACAAAGAAGGCGTCCCTGCGGGTCGGGCGCTACGGAGGCAGCCGCCCCCACTACTGCCCCGTTGCCTGCCCCCCGCGCAGGGAGAACAACCTGAAGGCTGCGGGGAACGGTACCCGCCGCGGCCTGGGCACGCCTGGCCTCCACAGCGGCCTGACAGACAGAGAGACCCGCCACCTGCCCGCGCCGGAAGCACCCGCTACTGTGGCAACGGCGCCCGGCCC
>NW_009648451.1:693077-704991 GCF_000708025.1 Charadrius vociferus
AGGTGCAGCCGTTAACGGGAGAGGCACCGCGGGACGGGCGGCAGGCCGGGAGGGACGTACAAGGTCCCATGGATGAAGAAAAACCTGTGCCTTTTGGGGTATTTTTTGAGTGCCAGGGTGTCTCTTCTTTCCCTCGGCGCGGGTGGAGAGTAGGGGGCCGCGCTCGGGTACCCGCACCGGCCTAGTGGGTGCGGGGCCTGCTGGGTTGCGGCTGGGCTGGGGTAGTATCTCCCGAGGTAAAGAAACTCAAGGTGCCCTTGAGAGCAAGAATTGAAGAATGTAGTTATAAAAAAAAAAAAAAAAACAAACCACAAAAAAAACCCCAAAACAACAACAGAACAAAAAACTAGCACCAAGCCCAAACAAAATCAAGGTGAAATTGTTTTGCCTCCAGCTTTGATTTTGATCTTACCAGGTCACAAGTATCAGCTGGGCCTAATCTAACTTAAATAGGGGACCGCTTATGGAAAGATACATGTTTTTCTCCAAGGACAGGCCCCCTTGTGTGTGTTCAGTCTGGTCAAAGAGGCTCTCAGGCTGTCTGTTTTCAGTTTTTTCACTACGTTAACTTGCCTTTGGTGTTAGCAGACCTTTTCTACCACTGACCTTTTTTTCTTCAGAGCAGGGTCTAGCACACAGCCACGAGATCGTGAATTATAACAACCTGTTCACCAGGTACATCTTATGATCCAGCCACCTTCTGACTACTCCCTTTCTCATCTCACCGTCTGCCTATGAAGGCAGAGCATAGTGTGTGGAGTGAGAAGACCGTTGTGCAACTACATTTCAAGCGTCAGCCTGAGGGAGAGCCACTGAGCCGCTCCAGGAATGGGGAGAGCTGGGCTCTGCCTCCCCAGCAGGGAGGGCACAGTGGGGCCGGCACTGCTGCCTTGCTGGGCTGCCACAGGGCAGAGGGTTGGTTGCCCAGGCACACAGCACCGGGAGTTTAGTGTTAAATTGCCTCTTGTCCTGATTTTTACATCATTAGTTTAGCAGCTGTCTGGTTTCATAGGTATTTGTAGTTTGATTAGTTTCAGTTAAAGAACTCTTTAAATCAATGAGGTTTTTTTAATCTGATGTCAATCGGGTTCTAACCTAGTAATTCCCAACTATAAAAAATACCCACAACACTTTCTCTGCAAGCTCTGGGTGCTTTATTTTGACACATTTCTTTGACTTGGTATTTTTAGTCTTTGTCCCTTTTACGCACATTCAGAAACACTTGCATGGTGGTGTGTGTGTACAATTGGAAGTGACAATTTAAAAAACTGCAGCCTTGTATGTATACAGTAGGTAGTACTTACACCTAATTCAGATTGTGAATCGGGATAACAAGTGTGATGAAGTTATGGTGTCTCTCCGGAGTCCCCTCCCCCAATAAAATGTAGCTTCTTGCAAAAAGTTTGGAAAAAAAATATCAACATACAGGGCTTGTTTAGTTTCCATGGGAAAGGATAGTGTTGACTCAAGATTAGGTAATAAACACTAATGTTGATTACATCAGTGGAAAAAAAACTTCCTCACTGTAATTTACAGTGTGTATTTCACCTGTAAGAACTCCAGACTGTTAAATGGGGGCAGGCTTTTGAGCTACCCAGCAGTTCAGTAATAATAATCAAAAACTCTGTTCCAGTTATTAGCACTTAGGACTTACATTTGTGAGCCCTCTGCTTCTGAAGGTTTGGAGATACAGCTGGGGAAGCTGTATGCCCACACATAAGAAGTTTTAGAAAACTTTTGACCTCTGTAGTTCTGGCTTCTGTTGTTCCTGACATGGAAACAGATAGAAGATTGACCTGAGTTAGTGTGGAATCATTAACATATTCACTGTTTTTATTTAATAAGCAAGCTTTAGCTTTTTTTAAAAAGCTGTCACTCTGTAGTGATTTCCATGGCAATGGGAGTGGAAGCTACAGCAAAAGCAAATTTTCCAGAAGCATTTTCCAGATTCGAAACCAGGGCTGGGAGCTGGGGTGGATCTTGCATAGAGAATAGGTTTGAATAGGCTAAAGCCTTTATTATCTTTGGAAAGAGGATGGAAATCCATTATGCCTAACTATGAAAAATCAGAACCTCAAGTTATCCTTAACTGCTAATTTTGCTCAAAGAGGCTTATCTTAAAATAATGTCTCTTTAGAACATCAAAACGTATTTGGAAAAGCTCCAGGGCCCTTCAAGAAGGGAGGCTTCCCAGCTGTTGCTACTTTCCTGGTGAACTAGCACATCCACACCATGTGGCCCTTGTTGCAGAAGTTTATTCAGAGATAACTGCTTCCTTCAGTGTGACATGTTTAAAAGTGCAATGCTGAATTTTCAAATCACATTTAGCCCAGAGGAAAATAATCCAGGCTGCGTAGGCTTAAACCTGAAGCATGCTGGAGTTGTTTGAGCAGCTCTATGTAAGAAGCTCTGTGGTGTGTTATTCAAGGTGCCAAGCCCCATAATGGGCTCTTTCATAACTTTTTTTTTTTCTTGCTTGTTTCACAGCCTGGAGGGAAAAGGGACAAACAACAGGAAAACTTGAAATGATACTTTTAACAGACTTAAAGAATAAACCAGATATGCATGTTTCTGGGAACATTCCGGTAGTGCATTTCTAGATGTTAAGGCAACTGCCTGTAATTTATAGCTACTGAAGAGGTGCAGTAGAGCCATATAATTTTACTGCCTGCTGTGTGGGAAGTGTAAAATACCTGTAGAGGGACAAGTGCTTCAGACACTTAAAATCAGATAGTGCCATTGTGCTGATGTAAATCAGAGCTATTTCCCAAATGCAAGTGTAAAAGCTTTGTGGAACTGCAGTTCAGTAAATCTGTATTTTAAGCTTGCCAAACGAGTCACAGAAGAACAAAAGATGAGGTTTGTTATAAACAAACATAATGAAGCAATACTGAGTGAGAAAATGGCACTAACAGTTGAAGCTTTTAGCTTTCTGTGCTTGGGAGAGGACAAAGTCTTTCCTGTTCTCTGTGGTTTTTAACTCTCTGTTTAGTAATTTACTTAAACTGACTTTATAGATTTGTCACTGATTTTTTTCTTGAAACAGGCTGAGAAGTGAGAGACTGGAGTTGCTATCCTTTTTCACTAGTTGTTGTCCCAGATGATAATCATGTCCACCTCTCATACAACAAATCGGAAGTTTACATCAACCTGAGTAATGCCTTGTTTCTTCAGAGCATCCATATGCTGTAGGCTCTCCTTGAGAGTAATCTGTGTGACCTATCTGCTCACGAGGAATTCTTGGTTGTGGGGGTATGCATCTTAAATCCAAGAATTGTATGTGCTTTTTACCTCCAGTACTTGAATTGGCTTCCTGCGTAGTGATAATGTTAAGAGGCAGATGTTACAATTACTCTGCTACTGGGAGGCAATGTAGGGAGAATGCATGCTTGTGAGAGCTCCATAGTGCTATTTTTAGTTGCTTAGTTTTCTTTCTGTAGTAGAAGTAATTATTAATGTCGTCTTGTTCTTGTTCAGAAGGCTTGCTTACCCTCTCCCTTCCCCCTGCTGAGAGACTGGAATAGTTTAAGCTTTCTAAATCACGAATGTCTTGCTCAAAACTTGGCAAAGCACAATACAAGATTAACTATAAGTAGCCCTTGCTAAAGGGCTAAAACTTTTTTGACAAAGTGATTACATTTCAGCGCTAACTTTTCTTCCACAAGTTGACATGAGTTAAACTGAAAGGTCTTGTTCTTGTCAATGTGCAATATTAGCTTGCGTTGTCATCTGTGATAGGTCTTAGACAATATGTAAATTAGGAAAGAAGGAAGACTAGCTTTCAGTATTCTTCTAGGAAACCTGCAGGGATGCTTTCAAGCCTTAACTTGTTTACAGTGTTGGATTAGGAAAGTGAGTCTTCCTTGAGGATTCTTGCTTAAATTCTTGGGTCCGTGGCTGTTCATTCTTCCCTTTTTCTTTGTCTGTTTCACTTACTTTAAGGCCATTCTCATTCTTCTATGTTTTCTTGCATTTAATTCACTATATTCAATGACCACAACATTTGCTCTTGTTTAAGTGTTTGGTGAGAATGCAGTTACATAGAAACTAGGCGTCTGTTTCTCTGATGCAAGCTGACTTATGCTGCATTTGTTCAGAGTGGCTACCATTTCATGTTTGCCTTCTTTCCTTACTGTTTTTACAGATGACATCTGAAGTCACTGAAACTATAAGGCTAGAAAATGTTATTGCTTGCTTCACCCCTCACTCCTGCCCTAGTTTTATTTTGTGAGTTTGGAAGCATTTATAAAATACCTTCTTTTTTTTTTTTTTTTTCCTTGAGTCACTTTAACTGTTTGAAATGCTTGAAAAGTGTTGAAAGGACAGGAGTTAACAGATGGATCTGGGAAGGTTTCATACCTGGAATTATCTTGGATGTTCTTTTAACTGAATACATTTCTAATAGATAAGTTTCCTTCAAGTGGGTGGCTTGAAAGTTTGCAAGCAAAGTTGCATTTAAACACACTTCAAGGACATATAAAATTCCATTCTGTTATAAAATCTTGCAGTTCATATATATGCTTTTTGTGTGAAACTCTACTTTTATCTTCAGAATAGGTGAGTGAATCACAGGTGGTAGAATATGGCTGGACAAATATCGGAATCTGATCAGATCAAGCAGGTAAGATGCTGTATTGATGAGTGGTGGCTTTGAAGATCTTGTATTACTTTGTCACAGAGAGTAAAAGGTTTAGGGCATGGAGAAGGACAGAAAGTTTAATTTATCATCTGAGTTAAGACTAGTTCTGTAGCAACCAAAATTTAAACACTTGATCATTGGCAGACACAGTATAGTATCTCATTTGAGTACTAGTAGCATTTGGTGCTGAAATCTTCTGACCGATAGTAAATTTTTCTAGTGACTTGTCCTTTAAATATTAGCATCACCAGATGGTCCACGCAGCTGTGTAAGAAATTAATGTAGAATTTTTTCAATACTCATCTGTTCAATTTTTATTTATAGTTCAAGGAGTTTCTTGGAACATACAATAAACTTACAGAAAACTGTTTTCTGGATTGCATAAAGGATTTCACTAGCAGAGAGGTTAAACCAGAAGAGGTAGGTAAATGCTTTTAAATGACCCTTTGGTTGAATTGTGGTGTAGCATTCCAATTTCAGAAGCAACTTAGAAAGTTTTGATCTTTCAACTAGCTAAAAAGCCAGGTAGCAGTCTTTAGTGGAGTATAGGTGTCTGGTGTATTAGCTTCCAAGTGAGAAAGGAAGCACATTAGTGGATGAAATAGCTTGTCTGTAGTTAGGCTTATTCAGGTATGTCCAAAGGTGATGACAAATACTTCTTTGCACTCTAACAGTCTGCCTACAAAAAGAAACCAACCAAACAAAGCCAAGTGCTTTTGATGTGTTAGATCATCAGCTACAGACAAACTATGGCCTAGGACCTCTTGAGGTTTTGTCATTGTCTTTTCACTATGTACACACAGAGGGAATCTTCCCGATCTTGCTGTGCGTATTGGCTGCTTATTGCAATTCTGTGTATTTAATTCTCTGAGCTATCAGTGGAGGTTCTGGTGCCTCAACTTCTGATGGGTGGTATCTTTATGGACATGGAAGTTGCCCACCTACAGCCTGCATCTTGTTCTTTGAAGGTAGAGTCCTACTGAAATACTTGTTTACCTACCCACGCTCCCTGCACTGTAGTGAGTCATAGAAACGTAGGCCTCCAAAGCGCTGGCTGTTAAATCCACTTCTCTGCATTGCAGGGAGCTCCACCATATAGTCATCTGCAAAAAAGATTAAGCTCTTGATAAGATTAGCTGTGTGTTTTTTGCCTCTCCTCTCCTGTTGAGAGGCTGTTTCAGAATCTCATAATTTTGTTAGTTAAAAGTCTAATAACCTTTGTTCGACCCTGCTGTCAGGGGAAAAAAAAGCCCTAAAATTTTAAACTAACAATTGTTTTTGAGCATTTTCTGCCTCCTTGGAGTTTAACTCCTCAATGCAGGGAAAAATGATGTCTCCTTTCAGCTTTTGTTTTGCTGGGCTAAAGCTTCCCAAGGCAGATTCCTTCTTTCCCTGAGCTCTGCATCTGCTTTAGTGGGCTTTTTATTGACTACAAGAGGTCAGAATTATTCTGGATAAGGTCTTGTTACTGTCTTTTACCAACTCATTTTGAACTAGTTGAACAATGCAGGGAGTGTCAGTTAATAGAGCTGACAGAAGTGTTAGTGGCACAACCTCTTTACCTTTCTGGGATGGCATTTGATTTGCCGTACAGGAGTACGCTTTTTTCTGCTACCCAAAGTGTTACTAGAATTTCTTTAAAAATAACACTTCATGTAGTCTTTCATTAAAGACCTGGGATCCAAAACCAAGGAATGCTTATAGGACGGGAATTAAACTTAAGATTATTTAGATACAAAAAATGTTCTTAGATTCTGATTTGCCTTTTTTTTGCTTCCGTGATCTGCAAAAGGGCCATGTCTGGCTGTACAAGAGATATCTGTTAACGATGGAGGCTAGGAAGAAACTTTCTTATGGGAAGTTTTGCACATAATTATCCGTTGTGGGGTTTCTTGCAGAGCATCTGGCTCTCATTTCTGCTGGAAATAGGACACTGGTCTAGATGGACCACTGGTCTGATCTGGTATGGAAATTCCTACGTTCCTATTTAAAGTTGTAGTTTCTTAAATAATTAAGATGAATACCTCCATGAAGCTCCTTTGAGATTCTACATTTGAAAAAAAAAAAAACCACACAAAAAGACCCAAAACAAACAAACAAAACAAAACAAAACAAAAAAACCCCCACCAACTTCTGACCTCTTTCTGTACAGCAAGTCTGCACTGCAAGTTTAGACTTCCCCGGGCACCATATCACGAATACCACGCCCTCTGGGAGAAGTGGCTTGGGGTAGTTCCAGAATTTGTTTCCTAGTCAGACTTAACTCCTGCTTAACAGGTTTTGCTGCAGCTGGTGCCAGGTCAAGGAGAGAGAGAAGGGCAGGTGGTGAGCATAACTGCATGATAGTTTTTGTCTTGTTCATTTTCAGCCCCTCTGCTTTTCACATCCCTTTATGCTGAGCAGAATCAAAGCAATTTCTGGTTTTCTAGTAATCATGCAAAGTGGTCGTCTTTCCTTTCTATCTAAATTTGTTAACTTTTACAGTGATAGCTAGGTATAGAACCATGATACAGAATATCCAATTGGTAGAAGTGTTGCTCAGAAATAATCTCATAACTCTTCCTCTACACTTGGGAAAAAAAGAAAAAGCACAAAAACCCCTTCTAAATTTACAGAATAATACCATGGGTGGAATAGGCCCTGATATTTCTTTCCCTGTCTGGCTGACTGACGGAATTTCAGAGGGTGCTCTGGTTGCATTTGTGAAGGTTAACCAAGCAGGTACAAGAAGACTGATAGAGGTAATAGGAACAAGGTCAAAAAAAAAAAAGGTTAAACTGAGCTAGCACAGTAGACCATATTTATCAAAAATACTGTTGTGTTTGTGAAGAGAATTAAAAAACCCAAAGATACTAATTTAATAAATTTAGTATGTATTACAAAATAAAATATTTATATAAGTATGTAAAGTATATAAATGAAGTATTTATATACTTCAGTTTCACAAGAGGAGCCCAAGGAGGAAATGGTAAAATCCACTACATCTGAGATGTCTTCCATGAAGACTTTCATGTGAGAGTGAATATGAAAAGATGTTTCAGACGTCCTTCAAACATGAAACTTCACATTTTCCACTGCATAGAGAGGCTGTGCACAGTTAGGCCCTCATCTTGAGGCTTAACACAGAATATAAGATGTAGTCACCTAGTAATTTCTCCCTGTATATGATTATGTTTTGGGTCCTGTTTGGGAAAGTGTTTTCATTACTGTTTGAAGCCTTCTGTTTCCCTCTTCCTCTAGATGACTTGCTCAGACCACTGCCTACAGAAGTATTTAAAAATGACACAAAGGATCTCCATGAGATTTCAGGAGTACCATATTCAGCAGAACGAAGCTTTGGCAGCTAAAGCAGGACTGCTTAGCCAACCTCGTTAGACAAGAGCACTCTGTTCGGAGTTTACAAGCAGTGCCAGTGTTCACTGGGCAAGAACACATTTTGGATTTTCTACTGTTGGGATGTATATCCAGCAACTCAGAAGACAGTTCTAGATGCTGTTCAGACAGTGGAAATCATGAGGGGTTAAACAAGAAGTTAGTCATGGTGGACTGGCAATGGAGTCTGTTTCTGAGGTTTTTTTCACTCTACAATGGAGTAATACTGATACAAACTTTTCCAAGGCCTGCAGATTGGTATGTTTAAATTTCAAGGGTGGTGGGATGGTTATACTTCCTTTCTGCTAGGACTGGTTCAGATGAAAAAAAGTGTAATATGGGAAATACACTTTTTTATTTAATTCAAGTAAAATAAATGGAAACTATACACTTGTATGTATGTTCTTTCCAAAGATGATACATTTTTCAGACACTGCTGAAGAGCAGTGTTTTGTTTGCTGTGGCCTCATTCCTCCTCAGCTACTACAGAGTTCTGTTCATTTGTTGCTGTGTTAAGTTGCTGATAACGGAATTAGTGACTTTGTTTCGGAAGCTGGGGATTTGTGAATGTGTTAGCTCTCTTAATTTGGGAAGATCTTCTGTGGAGCCACCCACACAGAGCCTCATGATCATCCTGACTCTCCTAGAGTGCTGTATGGGGATTATTAGAGCATCAAGCCAAAGGTGGTTATAGAGGGCACACAAATGCTGTAACTTATGAGTTCAGGTAGGCAGAAATGCTCTGCCAGCTTATCCCTAGGTTATGTTTGCTTCATGCTTCACCAGGTCATTTACAGGGGACACGACTGTCAGTATGAGCACCCGTGCACAAGGCAACTTCCGTGCACTCCTCTTTCCTTTGGGCAACCCCAGGGGTCCTCCAAACCCAGCTTGCTTGCCTGATCCAAGCACTGAGCGCACTCTAAGCACTGAGCTTGCTGGCGGTTTTCTCCTTTAACTGTGTGAATGCCCACAGAAGGTACAAGGTATGCACAAAGTGGTGTCTTTTTTTTGCTGCTGGATGAGTACAGAGAGAAGTTTGTGGAAACCAGCTGTTCTGTTGTTGTGGTTTTGGTTTAGAAAAAACAGCAGTCCTTTGAAAGGATCTTGATAGCTGAAATCCTGCAGTCGGATTGTTAGTACAGTAGTATGATAGCTAACAAGCACACTTTACTTTAGTTCTAACTAATTAAATATAGTAATAAAAGGAATTGAACATCAAGATTACCATATTGATTTTGAGATTTCAAGTGATGATACTGAAAAAGCTATTTCGTGTCAGCTGCCAGGTTCTGTTGTTGGGTAGAAAGGCAACAATAAGGACCAGAAATGGCAGGAAGCCTGCCCACATGCTTTTTTGTTGTTACCTCCTCTGTTGCTTTTTATTTCCAGCAGCAGTCTGAAAGAATGATTTCCTGCCTGATTTTTTTTCTTTACTACTCAAACTGTCAGCTCTCCAGGCTGTGTATTACTAGGTCCTGACTGCAGCACATACATGACGCTTGCACTGGACATTGCTCTGCTTGCTGCTGTTTAAAGCTGCCCCAGCTCTCCACAGAAATCTGTTCATATGCCTTTCAAAGATGGAAGAAACAAGTATGTTCCTACAGTCTCATTTACATGTGTTTTGTACGAGCGGTATCACAGCTCTTTCCGACATAGCCCATGTCTTGTTACCTTGGAGATGGCTAAGAGCTAACTCTAAAATAGTAAAGGCTAAAAAAGAGCCCAAATAAGGCAGCGAGTCTCTAATGTCCTGTTTTTTCAAAGGAATAGCAGGCTAATAATCTACATTGTTTGCTACAACTAGGCCATAAATGTTACAGCCAATTAGAAACCATATATCCATAGTAAAGATTTAAGGTTTTCTTTAAAGCAGTCTTTTTGTTAAACATTTGAAAGTAAGGCGTGATTGAAATTATTTCATTTTCCATTGTATCTTAGTGTGCAAAAAGAACAGTTGCTCAGAAAAGTTACTGAAGAGTTTAAGTGATGGGACTGGAGTATCTTCCTGTCTTCTGGGCACAACTCCTTGGGGCTGAAGTAAGGGGTTGTTAAGAAAAAACATGTTTTTCCCTCATGTTTCAGTGTTTGGGCGTAGAAAGATGTTTAAATATTTGTTAAGACAGATTTACTGTACAAAAGGTTAAGCAAGTGTTAGAGGGACCTGGTTAATAAATTACTCACTTTCAGGTTCCCTGGTTTCGTTTTACTCCAGTTTTAAAGCTGCCTTAACCCACTGTTATCCAGGGCAAACATGTATTCCTAAAATCTAATTAGATGTAACATCCCTCTGTCCCTCCCCATACTCACTAAACAAATAGGTGGGATGAAAAGTGTCACTGGGAGTATGAGCATCAGGTTGATGGCTGCTACCCTGATATGAAGCTGCCCAGACAAAAACTCTTGACTTCTACAGGAGCAATGTGCTTATAGCAACTGTAGTTTGTTTACAGATGTGCCTGTTAATTATGACTATTTCAAAGCTAAGTAGAGTGGAAAATAAGTTGCAGTGCTACTGCACAAAGGTGCAGATAAGGATGGAGACACTGTGCTTGCTCTTCTGGACAACCAGTTTTGTCCTAGCTCTATTTCACTCAAAAAAATCTTGTGATCTTCCAATCCAGGTGACTGATTGAAGAAAGATGATACAAATATATTTTAGCTTGGAAATAAAGTGCATCTATGTAACAAAAGTATCCAGGTGGTGCAGAAAGCTACAGTGAAAACTTCCTTAAAAGGTTAACTTGCTTTGCTGAGTGTTGACTTCCCTTTGCTTCCGTGATGCGTTAGCACGTCCTGATGGCTGGATCAAATCATGTTATTTAGGAGAATAGCAACCCGTAAGATTTTGTTAACGGGACTTGTGGGTTGAGAATGATTCATGACAAGAAGTGTTTCAGTGCCTCTCACACAGGTTTTATCAGCATGTATTGTCAAAGTATTGCAGTTGGTCTTTCTGCCTTGGAGCAAAATCTCCTAACGCCCAGTTCTCAAAAATACTTGACTGCAAATGCAGGAATTGGTGTTTCTGCAGTGCCTGGATGGATGTCCACTGTGAAGGCCGGGAATAACTGCAAAGGCAGGTCAGGTGGCATGTTTTCTCTCCCAACAGAGTATTCTGACCTCTGTGACATAGCTTAATATGGAGTGTTCTCCATCCCTTTTGTTGAATAGCTTCACATTTGCATGGCATAATGAAATGCACAGCCAAAATCAGAATAAAAATGAGAATACAGCTTAGTCTCTGGATCCTAATTGAAAGGCAACGGCATTTAATATAAGGTATGTGGAGGGCGGGTGAATCACCTTGATGAGGCATATTAGGTTTGGTGCAGGAATGGAACCAATTCTGATGGAAGGAGGAGCAAAGGATGCTGCTGAGGAAGGAGTACTGAGAAAGCTGTGAAAAAAGTGAACCAGAGTGGAGGTGGGAGGGGACAGAAGGCAACAGGAGCGCAGTCTGCCAAAAACGGGCTGGATGAAACCAGACAAAGCAGACACTCATTTGGAGGTGATGTTCATTGCAGCGGAGACAAGAACGCAGAGCCTTCCTTCTGAAATGCGTGACTGAACCAAAAGGCTGGAAAAGCGTGCAATTACTCGTCAGCCCACAGAAAATATAACAATTTCAACAGGAAGGGTCAAATGGGAGCCTTGCTCCTGAATGCCCTGTACATCAGTGGTACTGGCAGAGTGATCAGATCAATCATCTGGAAGATTATAATAGAGGTTCCTTGAATTCTCTCAAGGATAAGGGCAAAGTCCTAATTTCTGTTAACCCCCTGCGGAGAGCTTCAGCTACTGAGCTCCCTGTTGGAAGGCAGGGAAAGGATGCGACTGCAATCTTCTGTGAGGAAATTGTGGGTTAAATACATAATGCCCCAGACATAGATTGTGGCT
>NW_009648451.1:705024-706127 GCF_000708025.1 Charadrius vociferus
GTCAGTGTTTTCTATTAGCAAGGTTAGGAAGTCAGCACACAGCATTTGAGGAATCAAGTTCAAATCTTGGGAAGTCCATTAAGCTCAGCTCCAAAATTTCTTGAATAAGTCGCCCAAACTAAAACCTGTAAAAGCAATTGGAGCCTGTGACACCTAAACTTGCATCATGCTTGCACCTTGAGTTTCATGAAGACAGCATTAAAAGTCTAAATAAAATTTCTATTCTGCTAAATATTAAATTTTTTTAAAAAATATGTTTTACCTTAACTTCATGCTTCTTAGTGTTTTGGTGTTATGTTCTTTTTGTAAGCACAACAAGGAGCATTCAACATTCGAGCTCTAGTAGTTCAGGAGTGTAAAATGATGGTCAAGTGTTTTCCTAGGATTTCTCACATACAGAAATAGATGTAACTGAAAGACACATGAAAGACCCTAAATTGCTCTTTAAAAAAAAAAAAAGTCTACACTTGTACAGTGCTTGAACAGACCATGGCTGGTTAAATTTTTTTATTCTGTAACTCACTTTAATCTGAGGGAAAGTGAGGACTGCTGAGGGAGCTGGTCTTACTGTGTAAATATTTAAGGTAGTATACTTGACATATCACCATTTGTTTATGTAACGCAAAGGGGAGCTTGTCTAAATTTCAAATAATCGAAGTAGAAATCCAGTTGGTGGGTATTTCTGTATTTTACAGATCCTGCCCTTACTAGGAGACAGAACTGGGGGCCCTCCTCCCACATGTTGAATTTCTGTGCGTGCTGCTGCTCCGGGCACCCACCAGGAACTCTGTTTTGAGTCATGGCTGACAGAAGAGTGTTTGCAATGGTTTTGCTGCGGGGGTCTGCTTAGATCTCTGGCAGAAAGTGCCTCTGTGCCCCACGGCAGACATGCGTCCCCCGGGGACAGCGGTGGGGCCTGAGGAGAAGAGCTGTGGGACTTCAGACCAGCCACCTCCTGCCCGGGGCCCCCCGCCTCTCCCAGCCCTTCGCAGGGACGCCGTCCATCGGCCACCCCGCACAGTGCCGCCTCCCCTCAGCGGGCAGCGCGGAGGCTCGGCCTGGGGCGGCCGCTGAGGCGGGAGGGCTCTGCCCGCCGCCACCTC
>NW_009648451.1:706380-706644 GCF_000708025.1 Charadrius vociferus
CCTTTTGGCTGGGGGGCGGCCCCAGAGCGGGAGCCGCTGCCGGGACAGGGCCATAAACTGAAATGAAAGGAGAAAAAGAACGAAGAGTGTAGAAAACAATTGTAAGAGACCTGGCTGAAGGCAGGTGATGGGGGACTGGGCTGTAAAAAGCAGCACTCCACGGAGAAGCTGCTGGGAGGGCACAGGGGAGTCACCCACATGACGGGAAGCAGAACGTAAGCAGAAGGAATGGAGGGTTGGGGTTTTTTTCTTTCCTTTTTTTTT
>NW_009648451.1:706742-707070 GCF_000708025.1 Charadrius vociferus
TTTTTTAAATGCTTTAAACCTTACCCATTCCTAAGGGAAGTCATTTCCAGGAAATAAATGAGCATCAAGAGATGCGGTTTTAAGCTGCGCATACATGTAAAGAAGTGGCTTCTTGGAAAAAAAAAAACAAACCCACAACTGCCCACCCTTGTGCGATATAACAAAGTATTTCATACAAATTCCACATCTTACCCCTCCTTACGTAACTGGCAATAGCTGGCAGGATCATGGCAAATTAGGTCAGGCTGTACCCAGATGAGGGATTAGCTGAGGAGTAGTTTAGAAATAGCTGAAGACACTGACAGGGCTGGAATGGAAACATTACTCT
>NW_009648451.1:707097-714976 GCF_000708025.1 Charadrius vociferus
GGAGACATCACCAACGACACTGAACTGTGTCCCTCACCGACAAGGCTCAGAGTGGGAGTGAAGCAAACACGCTACCGATAAGCAACCTGCAGGTTTTCACAGCTGTAATGGAACTCCTGTGCTGACTTTCTTGGCTGGCAAGTAATGAATCAGAGAGAAAATAAGCGTTGCAATGCTGCTGTGGTTTTGTTTTTTTTCAAAATGAGTCAGCTGTACTGGTGAATTAAAGCCAAGTGTCATAAAACACAGACACTTTTTTACCTTTGAAAACTATTGGTATAGGATAAGCAACAGCACAAGGGTACTAACTGATATAAATAGCAGGTAGTTGCAGACCTGAAGCAGAACCAACTAGCACAGCCCTGCTCCGAAACAGAGAACAGGATTTCTCTGGAAATGGGAAGAAGCAGGTATAGCAACATAAAGAGGGCTGAGATGATTCAAAACAAAGACGAAGCCAAGGAAGACCTATTCTTAGAAAGGGTGAGAAACAGTCTGCTTTTGCAATTAAGATTGCCTTAATCTTTTCAGTTTTCTTTAAATGCCAGTGAAGCATTTGTCATTGGGATTTGACTAGTGCAAAATCCACCACTCCACTGCATTAAAAGATACACATATTCAGACTAATAACACTCTAACATGAAAAACTGAATTTAGATATTGCTCCAAAGCAATGGATGAGACTAATAAATGCTTGTGGACTTCGGGGAACTCACAGATTTCCAAAGCAAAAAAAAGCTCCCCAGTAAATACCAGCTACTTAGCAGTACGTAATGAAGGTGAATAAATTTAAACTCTCCCAGAGACCTCTTAAAAAAATCATCCTGTGTTGTGGATAATGGTAGAATGACAGATTTTCTCAAATTTTGAGGGCAATAGCTTGATAAATAGCGTGAGCTAATTATAAAATGTCTTTTTCCTAAGCCCTGGAACTATAGTGAGTCAGTCTCTGGCAACATGTCCATTGGTTCCACTACTTTATTATGTTCCTTACATCTCCAGAGGTAGTCTTTATCCTGCACATTGTAGCAAATAATAAAATCCCAAGTACAGAGAAGTAAAAATAACCAGGATTTTAGTGCACAATGCCTGTACAAGGGCAAAGCTCCACATTTGTTAGCACACTCATCTTCTGTTTCAGCTTGTGAATCTATCTTCTGGCTTATCTGCCAGATTTGCTTTGCGCGATCAAACCAAACATGCTGTTTTCTTAAAAGAGCGCAATGGCATTTCTTAGACTTACTGCTGTAAAAGAATTCCAGTAAACACTGCCCAGAAAACCCATTTGGCTGCCTCAGCTATCCAAGAAAATTTTTAGTGGGGAAAAGATGAACATCTTAGAAGAATATTTATTTTTTTTAACGTGAAATTCCATCTGATTGACAAACCTATTTGGAGAGAGAGAGTGGATAGTCTGAATGAGACAGAGGAGTTGACAATCCTAAAATTCAGATTCTCTTTCCAGCTCCCCATCAAAGCCATACTAGGTAATTTTGGTATCCATTACTATGTGGCTCCCTACAGGTAAAATGAAAATATGTATCCATTTAAAAAATCTGCACCTAGCTTATTCTAATACTGCACCTTTAACAAAAATGAGATTCAAGTGGAACTTGTGCAAAATCGCAACAGCGAAGCAGTGATTTAACCACTTTTTCTCTTCTACTGCTGTCCTTGAAATTAAAGGTCTTCACTGTTCCTCAGGAAAGTCAGATACTTTATGCTTCATGAAGATACAGTTTTATTTACCCTTGTTACGCTTTTCTTTCACTGATAATTGCTACGTAAATTTGTTTAACCTCTGCTGAAATAATGTCTTGTTATTACTGTTCCAACATTTTTGCTTCTCCTGGCTGATCCGTTAAAACTGATTAAGCAAGAGAAGGTTTCTCAAACAATCTGCTGGATGAGCCAAAAACAAGTGGAGATTTAACTGGGTATTGCTAAACTTACACATTAGAGACAAAATAAAAACTCGTTAGCATACAGAAAAAGAAAGTAAAAACTAAAATAAAGAGGGAAATGAACCTTTTTTTATTTTCTGTCCTGGCATGCAAATGTTTCAAGTTTTTTCCAACTTTCAGATATATGCTAATACAAAAATAATAAATCTGCCAGAATCTGACAGTTCTTTGCATCAATTGCAGGAGGTGGGGGGAGAGCCTGAATTCTCTTACAGCCCTGTTCTTTTTAATAGTTCTAACAGTGTTTGATCCCATAATCTTACTTATATATCTATTTTTTTTATGTCCTAATTAAGCTTGAAATAACATGTATCATGTTGAGAAAAACTATAAAAGATCAGAAGGCAGGAGAACAGCGTGAAGAGTGCCAAGAGAGCGCTTTTATTTTTGCTTGCTCTTGCAAACATGTTACCTAATCTCTTATCTAAAAAAAAAAAAATAAAATCCCAATTCAGTATAATTGTAATTACTGTCTCCTCGACAGCATAAACTTTCATTCAAGGCACTGGAAGACAATGTGGAATTTATTTTGTGTCAACAAAGTGGAAATGAGGGGATTATAGTAAAAAAAACGGTATGGTTTCCTGCGGATTTCACCTTTAGTACAGGTAGTCCCATATTACATAGTTAATCTTCTTTTCCCTATGGTATTATTTCTAGATGTCATAAGAAACTACTTTAAACATCTATTGAATCACCTGCCTAACTGATACTCTTCTTGCCAGAAAGATATAACTAGGAAATCAGTAACGTGCTAGAGGGCTTTGCCAGTAGCTTGGCAGAGAGTCATCCACCTTTTCTTGCAGATTTAGTTTTCTGCCAGAACCGTGATGTTAGTTGTTACTGGGGGCTGTGGGAGGTGTGAGTGGCTGGGTGTCTGTCTGTCTGATGAGTACTAGCGCAAGGTAAGCAGGTGGAAAGAGGAAGTAAGGAAGCGAATTCTCTAGCACCCCTCTGTTAGAATGGATTGCCATGTTTCATGGAACCATACCTTCAGTCTTCCATGCAATATTTTAAGCATTCCTAAGAGATAAGGAGAAGCAGTCAGTGTACACTCTGTGAACATCTGTCCTGATGTCCAGACAGTTAAGAGCTCAGCCATCCTCTGTGCATTGAGTACGTGTATATGGCCGTGTAAGATCTCAGAGAATTTGTAGACAGAGGTTAGATATCTGCGTAAAATATAATTAATCCTATTATTTCACCGAATTTAAAATTTACTTCTGCAAATATTAAACATGGAAGATAATCTAAGAAAATGTGACCCATGTTATTTCCTTTTAAATGAGTATTGCTTTTTATTCATAGCTATTGTAAGATTAACAGTAAAAGTTAGCTCTGAAAAAAAAGTCTTTACAATGATTTATGGAGATAAATTTTCCTATTTAGGTAAGTCCAGACATTTACAAGAACAATCACTTAAATAAAAATAGAATATAAAGCCTATGTTTAAAACATGGCCTTTATTAATGCTGTCTAGTGAGCTCCATATTTATCTTACATTGAAATAGTTCTGCTTTGCTTAAGAAAAGACAGAAAAAGTGCATTTACAAGAGTACTTTTTCTTTAATTTTCTGTGAAAATGGAAGGAATTGGAATCACAAGTTGACAAATGTTGTAAAATGAAGTTTCAAGAAACATCAATTTTAGTAATGCTACGCCATCACTAGTGTTTCGTTCTTTCTGCCGTGTGAACCAGAATATCCTGATATACAGTCTAGAGCATCTATGTTATTACTCTACAGCATATTAAACACAGAAAAAGGGGTTAAGAACCCCTTTCAATGTACAAACATGAATAAAAAAATTGATAAAAAAATCACTTTTATACATAATGTATATGCAAACTGTTTTAAATACATGGTTTTGGAAGAGTTATTTACAAACTGTATCTGTCCGTGGGACAATCCACAGACGAAGCATACACAGTTGCTTTACTTTATTGTTGCATCTCAACTTTGGGAGATATAAATTCATTCGGCAGTATAGCAAACATAAGAACTTGTGACAAAGTATCTTAAGGGCAACCCAATAAATTTTGTTCCTCAAAACAATGTAAGTACTAGGACTGCCAAAGTTTCCAAATAAAGTCATAGTTTAATCCAGACGCCCGCTTACAGATCTATGGTGTGGAGGATCCGTAGACAGACCCATGTGAAATGCAGGCATGGCTACTGGATAAAACCTCCGTAAGAGCCATAACTGGTAAGTATGTTTTATCGAAAGAGTGAACTAACCTAGAGTTTTTTTTTTCCAATTTTATTAATATTTTAAAAAATACATAAAAATACAACATCCAATGTCTGAATAAATATATTTAACAAGTTGCAAGATACCTTATTTTACACAAAAATTTCAGCTTTAGAAATCTTGTTAAATAACTTCATTGTTGTTATATATTTCATTTTTCGTCTTTTTGTAACAAAATAAAAACTCTGAAATTACATAGAAAAAAGACAAAATATTTTTGTCAAGGGATAAGATAGTCCACTGAAAACCTATTCACAATTCCACTGTAAACATTAATAAACATTAAAATATTTGCATAATTGTGTGCTCAAAAATCCTATAAAAAGTGGAAGACTTATTACAACTGTAGTTTTCAGTCAACTACACTTCCTTTCACAATTTATTTTGTCCCATTTACACCTTTAAAACTGGGCACGTTGCTGAACACGTACTTTGGCAGTTCTGTATAGCAAGTGCTTCCACAAAGAGGAACTACTCACCAAGAGTTAATGCACAGCTCGGTGAAAGTGCAGCAGTTACTCAATTCTTTTTGATAATCCTCTGATGTCTGCTTGGTGCACTTGCTTTTCTAAGATCTCCCTAGAACACCTGAATGCTTCATTGGACATAACTTTTCAAATTTGATAAGTGCCCTTTCTCTGCATTAATAAAAACAAAACAAAAACAAACACAATGACGAGCATGTCACATTGTGCCTACAAACCTTCAGTTACCAACGAGCTTAATTTCTCTGAACGGTAAATTAAACAAAAGAAGAGGGTAGGAGGGGAAAAGGGGATACAGTCCAGCAGTGGAAGTGTGTACAGAATATACTTGGCAATGTCAAACCAGTTGAGTGCTTTCTGCGGTTGAACTTCAGGATTTATGTCCATGGCAGCAAGTTGCTGGCAAGCCAGAGAAATGTGTATCACCTGCATTCTACAGCAAGGACGTTCTGTGGAGGAGAAGATGATGATGGACTCATTCCAGTGTCTGATGAAGCAGATGACATGGATGCTCCTGTATGGGACACTGAATACACAGAACAACAGATCAGCATCAGATCATCAAAGCGCATGTCAGAATGAAGGTTTCCTTGGTTATCAGGTTGTTTAAAAGACCACAAGGAACTGGCACAGTCACTGAAAACCGGTATGGATTTTTTGTCAATTGCTTTCATCGCTGTATTCACATAAACTGGATAAATGACCCTACCCTTTCTGCATCACAGACCAATTGAAAAGATAAATCAAATGAGTCATTTACTCTGATTGAAAACTCAGACCGAGCTTGTGCTAGGAAGTCCAAGTTTGTAATACACAGTTGTAAAACAGTGAATGTTTTTGTTAGGTTCAAGTTCTGAAAAGCCACAAATATTCTTTCTAAATATGTATACATACAAACAGGAAAAAAAGACAACACTTTTTCCAAAAATACTGTCAATTAAACTCAAGTTGCTTTGAGTTACGTATTTTCAAGAAAATTAACTTGTCATGCGAAGCATCAAGCAAATCTGAAAGTTACCTTCTCTGTCCTTCTTTTTTAATCGTTTTCTTCTCCTGTCTATGGTTGCTACTTCTGACTTCAAGGACATGTAGTATTTTCGTATTTCCTGTAGCTTTTCTTGTAAGAAGGAGATCCTTTCAGTGCTGCTCATATTGTCTAGTTCATCTTAAAAGTGGGAAGAAAAGAAAAAATAGCTTCAGCAAGGGGATTTTACACAAGTGAATGCAATTCTTAAGAGTATACAAGATGCAGCACGAATGATAACACACTTCCATAACTATACAGTAAAAGGCCTATACCTAATTTAGAATCCCCAAATTTGCATATTTTCTTTCAGAACAAGTTTGCTTGTGAATTCCCTCTCATCAAGTCACTTAAAGAATTCTTACTGAGCTGAAAACTCCATTTGTATACTCTAGGCGAAGCATTCTGGTGGTGGTGTTTCTCTCTGTGTTTATCCTTCTCTCCATCTTTGATGTGAGGTGAAATCACTCTTGCAGGTGATCGAGAAATCTTTTGTGGTTTGGATGCATTCATGTGTTTTACAGGAGTACATTTACTTGAACTGTCCAGGACAGGAAGGTCTTCGCTGTCACTACTTTGTCCTGAAGTAAGAGAAAAAGTATTGGGACTTAAAAAAAAAAAAAAAAAAAAAACAAACCCAAAACACCACCTTGACATTTTAAAAATTTTAGTTATAGTCAGAAAAAATTATTAAGAAAAAACTGCTCCTTCTTGTTCAGAAGATCCTAGAATGTATATAAGGAAAAACAGTACCAGATTGAATGTGTAACCTTATCAGACACAACATGCACTGAACTCTCAAGTGTACTGATCGGTAATACAGGAGAAGTCCAGGGCTGACTAAGCCGTTAGTTACAACGCGATAGTCAATTTTATTTTTTTTTTTTTTTACAGAAGCAGTAAAGCAGCTTATTAAAATAAGAGAAGATAGCTTATCAGTTCTCTAATAAAGTCATATATTTTGGGGTTCTAATATAAAGCAGACACTAAAATCTTTCTTAAAGATTAAAACTGTATGAATATAGGTAGGTGGCACCAGAGAAGCTGTGGAAGCTCCATCCCTGGAGGTGTTCAAGGCCATGCTGGATTTCTTTAGCAAGTTAAAAAATAGTCACATACTCAAGATAAAAACACACAAGATTCCTTTTGCTGAAAAGTTATTCTTTAGCATCAAGCATTTTTTTCCTCTTCTTCATAAATGCACTTTCTCCCCCCCGATGAGAAACACCTGTTGTAAGACTTTACAGGAGATGCTTCTATTCAGAACAAATTCCCCCACCCAAATTCATAACCAACCCAATATATAAAAATCAGCATAATAGCAAATACTGAGTTACTGCTAATATACACAGTTATTACAAGCCAAGAGATTTCCCAGTAACACTGCTACCACGCATCTGGTAAGTTCCTTCCAATAATCATGATGACTAATAATGAAGAACCCTGACAAGGAAGTCCCATCCAACAGAAATGATGGGTAATAGTGAGAACAGTGGTCTCTTATACATGTTTATAGGACAGCATAACCTTCAGCCTCTCCCCCCCAGGAATGTACCTGTTCCATTCTTTTCATTTTTGGCTGCAGCACTTGTTCGCTTTGGAGTACGCTTTTGTTTTTTTGCCAGTGTTCCACTATTGCTATCACTGGGTCTTTTTTGACCTAAATGAGAAGAAAGGGGAAAAAAAATTAATGGATGCCTCAAATATTTCTGCTACTAACAACCTTTTATTTGTAAGCAGCAAAGGAATTTAAGAACAGAAGACAAAACAAACCAGCAAGTTTTAGCAAAGCAGCACAAGGCTTAGACGACTTCAGAAATCATTACAGCACAGAATGACTTCTCACAGGAAGCTCTCACCTTTCTCTCCCATCTCTCTCTCTTGCACAGCTATACTACAGTTGCTTGATGTAGTACTGGCTTCAAATCCATTAGCAGACTCACTTTCGCAGAGACCTTCTTGAGACTCTTCTGCCACGCTGTCAACTTCAATAGTCATGTCACTTTCACTCTTGATACTGCGCGATTCATCCTGACTGAGAGTAAGAGGCGAGGCCACGGAAAAGCTCGACTGGACGGCAGGGGGTAAGGCAGATGGATTTGAATTTGAAGCATTAGGGTCTGGCTTTTCTGATATTGTGTCATCACTACCGCTCT
>NW_009648451.1:715109-734590 GCF_000708025.1 Charadrius vociferus
TGAACCGATTCTGCCACCAGGGATGGCATTTCCTCATTTTCAGTTCTGAGGGACTCTTCAGCATTGAGCCCTCTACATTCCTCTGCTCCAGTACATTCATTGGTCCTCTCTTCAGATACTATATTTGGCACTTCCATCTCACTCTCTCGTCGATTTCTCTTCTCAGGTGAGGCCTGTTCCAAAGTTTTCCTTTTCAAAAGCTTCTTATCTTTTGTAGAAGGTTCTGTTTCACTTTCAGTAGTGCTGGAAATTTCTTTACAGTCCAAGGAAGACAGCTCTGATCTTTCCAGTTCTGTAAGAGATTCATTTGCCACCTCTTCTTGGCTTCCTGGTGAAATCTTTGCATTCTCCAGAGAAGGATCTTTTGTCTTGCTCCTTCTCCCTTTCCCTTTAGGTGATTTTTCAGCCTCTCTTTTGATTTCTTCTATTTGTTCTGTTTTATTTCCAAAAATCTGAACAATTTGTTCACTTTCTTCAACTTCCAGTTTCAGTGTTTCTAATGGCTGTACTTGAGTCCTGTCATTTTCTTTGAATGCATGAGAAATCTTTGGGTTTTCTTCATCTAGCTTCTCATCATGTAGTTTTTCACTTTTTTCCAGTTCTGAATTTTCTGGAGAAAATGCTTCATTCAAATTCTTTTCAGATGATTCATCTGCTTCACTGTCAGATGAGCCAGAGTCTGCAAAAATTTTTTTAAAAAGAATGAAACAGCACCCTAAGTCATGAATTTCAGCACAATTTCTTTTTCAACCACACAAAAACTTTTTTTTCAGTAATCTATGGTATTAACATCAGTTCACAGGAAACAGTTTCAAAATTAAAAATTGTGCGTTACTCAACATGCTTATTACAGTTCTTACTTTTTCTAAAAATTTTTGTGAAACTACAATAGTAGTAGTAATTACACTATTTCCCAAATAAACCATTATAAACAAATTACAGTTTATAGTAGCAAAAATACTTTTAAAGATCCCCATGATCTACCTGGGCATAATGCTGCCCCAACCTGGAATTACAAAAACAAAAACCAAGCCTCTTCCCCTCCAAGCACTCCCAAATAGAAAAAAACCCTTCCTCACCCCAATATGGACATTTCATTGCTAAATTATTGTATGAATCACGTGCCATATACAGAGCAAGCATTGTTACGTTACCAGAAGATTATTCCGGGACCTGTACTAAAAGGAGACAGTGATTTCACTTCAGCTCTTGTTCACAGAGACTTAGAAATACCAAAAATATTGCTGTCATTTGTATATAATTAACAGCTCTGCTGGATGATGTAGTACTGAGGTTGAGGACTTAATTACCAGAACGAAGACTATCATTATACCACTAGATTGGGTCTGTTCAAGATGAGGACTGAAAGGCTCTGGCTAAGAATATGGAACGACTTGCACAGTCATCTCCATGCCATAGCTCTTCTGTGAGCAAACTGTGCTCCTCGGCAGTGTCAGCTCAACTACTTCCTCAATAAAATCCACAAGGAGAAAAAAAAAAAAAAGTGAAAAATAAAAATCAAACCTCTTTTTGAAAACGTACTAAAAAAATATACCCTCAGAAGCATACACAGGACTGAGATCACTCACCGTTTGATCCTCTATCAGAATCAAACATTCCTGAGCTACGTCTCGTCTGCCTGCGAGGTGTTGCTAAAATCAGAATTGAAAGTATTAATTTTTATGGAGTAAAATCTGCACCAGAAAAATTGTTTTGTTATATTGCTTGTTCACTGACTGGTTAAAGTAGGACTTTGAAGCTGCTGACAGCACTCTGTTCGTTGAAGTCACATTAATGCACCGCATTACATCACTGTTTACATGCACTTCCATGCCAGAACACAAGTGCACCAGATGTACCTTCTGTTCCATTTGGTAATGGTGAGGAATCTGACAAGTTGTTCCGTGCACTTCTGGCTCCTGATTTACCTTCGCTATTAGGCGTTTTGGATAAACTGCAAGATGTGTTTGATGGAAGAGTAGATTTCAGAGGGGGTCGCCCACGCTTTGATTTTTGTTTCTCCTCATCCTTCTTCTCATCCTTTTCACCGTCTTCTTTATTCTGAGGGGAAAACAATCACTTTTTATTAACATGTTTCACTGCCGATTGTCAAACCTTTTCTCCTTTTACTTTACGCTTCTATTAAAAAAACTAGACTGTGGACTGGGTAACTTACTTTTTTTCTTAAATAAGGAACAGTGATAGTCATTAAATATTGTACTACAAGAAACTTATTGAAATAACCATTACTTTTGTTTTTTTCTTCTGTTTTCTCTTTGGTCCTCCTTTGTCCACAGGCCAGATAATGCGATCAGCTTTCACCCATTCATCGTATCTAAAAGTAAATAACAGCTTACTGTTATTAGCGCATATAAAGAAGCTGTTTGCAATATGAGGATTAAAAGACTGAGTTACAGAAAATATTTATTAGGGAGAGGTAGGAAAGCAGAGCATATATTACAAACACATGCGGTATCTGACATGAGAAAGATGAATTACATTTCTAGCCTGTAAAAAAAATAATGGGACGGAGGAATGGAGGTGCAAATTTCCCTGTCTCTTACTAGCAAAGCGCTGGAACTCAGGGGACTGAGTCAGCTATAAAGTTTGTCAATTATTTCACATCATACACAAATGGCAGTTTTCACCACACCACGTTTCAATAGTAAAATATATTTTATTTTAAGGAAAAGTTTTTAAATTTTTAAAAACAAACTGGATGAGATTCTGAAAAGTACAAATACACTACTAGTGCTCCTCAAAGTCTCCTGAGTTATTAATAAGGTAAAGGAACACATGTAAGTATTGGGGGGATACCTCCCCCCCTAAAAATTATGTCGCCACATAAAGAAATTTGCTTAGTTTACTTAGAAATGTATGGATTTGGAACATCTCAAATTAAATACCAGAAGCATTCTATTTTTAAAAATGATCAATTTTGTGGTATTTTTCTCTACATAACCACAGTACTTTTAAGAACAACAACAAAAAAAGCCATTTCTACAGCAGTATTGAATATTAAGCACGGCTGTCAAGAGAAGCATTTGATGATTTTTTTTTCTGTAGTTCTTTGTTGTTTAACCCTGTCCTACCCTCTTTACACGCAACAACTGTTCTTTATAATCACAGTTATCATTCAATACAAGGATAAATTTTGTTGCCAAAATTTTAGTGCTTGATATACTTAAGTGTAGATGTCTTCACCATTATCAATGACTCTCTTAAATAAAAAAAGTCTAATAGTGCTAACACTAGCTGACACAATAAATTACAGGGATACTCCTCAGAGGAGTGAGGATTACTTACTTGAAGCTGGATGGAAACGTACAAGTAAGTATATTCTGAGATGTCAATGCAATAGTGTCAAACCATGAACAGAATTACTAACATTGAGAAGTGCAAGAGTCAGATCCTGTTATCATGTTGGTAATTCAATTTGGAGCCAAGTCACCTATTGCCTTTCTCTCTTTTTTTTTTTCTTAAAAACAAAAATTATTTTGCAAATAATCCTTTTAACAAACAAATAAGTGACAGGCAATTTGTTATCCTCACCTTACATTCCAACCATAGTAATGAACTAAATATAAAACTTCTCCATCATCAATTTCTGTGCTTTTAATACTAGCTTCATAAATTTTTTGAGTCTTTCCACGTCCATATTTTACTTTCACTTTGGTTCCAGTCAGGCAGGGTTCTGCGTCCTCCTCATCCTCTTCACCTTCTGATTCTCCTTTGTTCTCAATTTCCTCCCTGCAGTAAAGTGTATTTAAAATACCCACTAATTAGTGAAAATCAAAGTTTTAACATTTAACTAGTGTAGCCAAGCTACTGCAAAAGAAAAAAGCTGCAAGAAAAAATATGGACACAGCTTTTGAAATCAAGAACTGGACTTAGAGAGAATAGGGTAGTATCCAGAAAAATGGTATTTGAAATGCAATTTATTAGGTGTACAACTACCTCAAAGCTTAAAGATTATTTTTTAATGAATATGTTGATAATGCAAAAAGAGGAATAAGTTAACTCGGTGTCTGACTCCTAATAGACTTGACTCTGACACACTATTTAAAGAACATAATTCTTTCTCTACGGTTTGCTTAATAGCTACAGTTTACTAACAGTGCACAAAAGTTTGCATCGCCATCACACTGAACCAACCTCTCATGGATACAAACACTATTCCCTTGAAAAAAAAGTTGATTACAACAGTGTTTAACCAAGATTAAGTGTCTACACAGCTCTTATTACCTATATTTAAAAATTCTACTTAAACATATTTTCAAGAATTACTATCTAACATATTTTTACCTATAGTTCCCTCCCTATGTCAGGGTGAATTCAGCATAATGTAGAAGTTAAGTTACAACAAAGTCACCAAGAAAGAAAATACTGAAGACCACCACGGGCTTACTTTTAATTAAATATATGTGGCAGCCTTCAGTGAAAGATGAACTATCTTGTTGCAGCAAACAATTAAAAGAAAGAGGACAAGCACCATCAGCACCACTTAAAGAAAACTCTTTGATGCCTTAGTCATCTGACATACCTCTGCAACCTGCTGCACACCCACACTGTACATTCATTTGAGGCATTTCTACACTGCAAGTATTTTTTTTTCTTGGACCGCACAGTGACACTTTCTTTAAAGTAACTGTTTTTCCCCACTCCTCAAAGCTCTTTAGAAGAAAATATGCTATACCCCTTATCAGGCTTTATTCAGTATCAACTTGCGTTCACAGCACTTAGCCACATGGGCAAGAAAAACCAGGGAGGAAAGCCATCTTATATAGGCAAGACACTGCCCTTGACCACAGCCGAAGTTAGCTAAGAGGAGGTCTACTCTGGTAATAAATTAGTCACCTGCTCACAATTCCTTTGCAACCAGGACTATAAATCCAATTCAACTTGTCAAGCTCAGTCTCTGGATGCTATTTTCTCCTCTGGCCTTCCACGTCTCTCCATCCCCTCCCTCTTCAAACTACCTCTAGTTTTCATTGCAACTCCCTCTTTCATTCTACTTTGCTTTATTAGCTGATCCCCTTCCTGCCCACAATACATCAAGTAACAATAAAAACAAGCAAGCTGTAGCTTCATCAGCCATCACTAAGAGCTTAAACAAAAGCATGGGAGACAAGGGGCTCTCTTTTCCATTTCTATTTCAACTGCCCAGAACAACCTGCCGAAGCAGTTGCTAACCATCCATACAGCACCTGGCATAGTCATAGCCTGGTCTACTTGGTATCTGTACATACTAGCGTGATAAAACACCAACACAACCCTGACAAGACCTTCGAGAAAATGCAAGTGAAAAATACTGTTTGGCATCTATCAGAAAAAGATGCTTCCATGAAGTACAGCAGACTCTACAAGCCTGAAATAAAATTTTCCCCTCCCTGTCTGGCTGAGTGAATTAGGTCCCTGATTTCCATATTTGAGATGGTAAGATCTCCAACTCTGTGTATACTCCTGCTTGGAGTACAGCTCAATCATGACACAGACATACTCGTAAGAAGGCGATACAAGTTAGTATTTACCTCTCCCTCTGCCTCTCTTCCTCTTCATCTGACTCTTTATCAGAATCCTCCTGTTTTTTAATTTTTTTCTCTTTTTGCTTTGGTGTACTTTTTCTCCCTAGTGGAGTTTCATTTTCTTTCTTTTCTACATTCTCAGGTGTATCCTCTACATCCTTGTTTTCTCTGTTACTGTCTTTTAATTTTTCTTGTGTTTTATCCTCTTCACTATCTTTTTTAGCAGGGGTTGCGTCGCGGGCAAGTCTTCTTCGTCCCTAGAACAGAAGTAAGATTGGTTTAATGACTCTTGTCAATTATTCTCTGTATAACCTCTCCAAATCTCAGCAAAAAGTGAAATATACTATTCCTGTACAGAAGAAAGGCTGGAGATAACACCAAAAAGCAAATTATTCTAAAATCTTAATATAATGGCTTAAAGTCTTGTTATTGAGGAAAAAAGCAAAATAAAGCCAGTCTGCTTGGTTTAGAATAAAGAGGACGAGTTTCTGATTAACTTCTGGAGGATTTCAGGACATTCGTCTGGACATGTAAGGTCCTGATAGAAAGGGCCAAAATGCCTTGCTCAAGTACAGCAATAGCATTCATTAAAGTGCTTGTATAGAACTACTAAGAATGCATCTTCCTTTCAGCATCTTCAATCCTGATAGTCATCTGTTGATTTCACAGAACAGAAATTTGTCAGCTTTAGACAAAATTGTAAGTATCGCATTTTTAAAAGATACTTTGAGTAGCCAGACAATTGCTGTCTGGGACTATGTGCAACTGGTTCTTGGGGATCTAGTACGGGTTCATCATTTTACTATTAAAAGTCTCCTGACAATGGTCATTGCTTTGTAATCAGAACATTTAAAATACATTACGAATGCAAGACTAATTATCTGGAGGCTACCCAAAGATGACAGTAATGAATGCACTATAATAATTAAAATTCACAGTAGTATAATAGTAAATACATTGGGAAAAAAATAATCATTCACAAATAGATAGCTGGTAACTGGATTAATAAAGTAATAAAAGACATGACCAAATAATATTTAGTTATTAACAAATTAACATAGGCAGCCAATTACAAAAAAAAGACAAAAAATTCTTCCATTTCTTTATCTTCCCACCATTTTTCCTCTAAAAACAAACAAAAAACCCCAAACTAAAAACAAAGCTAATGTCGCGCCTGGGAGCTCATTCAGGCTGATACAGCTTGGAAAAACCACTTGCAGTTAGATAGATATATAATACTTAATACAAATCTAAACTTATGTTTACACTATATCTTTTAATCTATTTGTTTAAAGGCCATATGCTTGCTTGAAAAGCCAGTTTGCAAGAAGTACTTTAATAGAATTACATTTTACTTGAACAGAATCCTTACAACTTGAACAATTTAAAAAGTAGCAATTCCTTGTCCTTCAGTAATCATTCTCTATTAAGGAACACAAGATGTCCTTTTAACAGAACTAACAGGAGTGCTACAGTCTCATATTCAAATACCTTAAAAGTATTCTTGTATTCTCCATCATGTTCAGTATCCACTAGCTAATGGGCCACTGGGTCTTATCTATGTAACTAATACAACCCTCACCTCTACAGCATTCAAAGACAAAAGATGACAAAACATAAGTCTTCCTCCCTCTACTTTTGTCTACATACTGTAAAATTGCAGTATTTCTTTTATTAAAAGAAGAAATATCGTGATAAAAATAAACTCGGAGAAATGGGTGTTCTTTTGATTCTTAAAGCTGCAGCAGTTCCTTGATATTCCTGCTTCTTGCCAGAAAGCTCCAGACTCCATGTGCCTGTGGAAATTCTCACCCAAAACCAAGACTGTCCTGCTGAGTTTCACTGTTCTGATGATACACAGCTCTCAAGCCATCCCTGAATCAAAACACATCTGATACGCAACACAGCCTGAAAAAACCCCACGGATGGTTTAGAATACAAAGAAATAGTCAAAACTGATTCTATTCACAGGTAGAACATAATCAACAGTTAACACCAACTCTGTGTTCCCAGAACCCTGTCCTACGCTCGTACAAGGACGCCAATTCAAACGTACAGTCACTCTACAAGGGAAAACTTATTATGTAAACTGTTCACTATACAAAGGGGTTTTGTTAAGTACTAAATAGAAATCAGTTCAAACCACTTACCCTTGGGGATCTTAGTTCTATTTCCTCTTTTTCACTTTCACTGCTGGAATAATTTTCTTCTGCTTCTTTTTTAACTTCTGTTGGGGGCATTTTTTGTTCCTCTTTTACACTTTCCTCCATTGGTTCCACGTGTTTCTGTATGTCTTCTACCACTTTTGGTTCATTGTGATGGATGGTCCTAAACTGAATGTTTGCAGAACGGCAGTACTCTTCAAAACCATAAAGATACCTATAGATATAAATAAAGTTTCATTTATATTTCATGTTTTATTTTCTGCTTAATGAAGTGCATATAACCTTTTTTTCCTGCTCCCAGAAAAGTAAGAGGAGCAGTAACTTCAAGAAAAAAAACCAAACCAACAACAAAACCCAATAAACAAACAAACAAGCCAGAGAAGATTTCTGAAATGAAACAATTATGCACACAAGTCAAACGGTGAGAAAGAATACGCACAGGTGCTTCCCACAAATTTAACTTCATCCCCATCCAATTAAGAAATCATGACAGTAAAGCCTAAGGTCATCTACACTGTTCTGCAAATGCATGACTGCTAAAATCAGCCTAGTATTAGGATATGGGCATACAAACAAGTTAACTACCACATGGTAACAAGTTGCCATGCATCAGCTACCTGTGTGCATATTCTAATCCAGTTATAAGTGAGAGAAATACGAACTAGCTTATTCCTCAAAGAACAAATAAGCAAGTTACAACGTACTATCATATGTCCATACAACATAATTGTTTCCACTGTAACAGCAACTTAGTACATATTTACCAATTACTCTTTTTATGATAAATACTCTTCTCTGTAAATACAGACCTTAAATATGTGCCCAGTTCAAATCCCACTGAAGATAGTCTGAATATTTTCATCTTCATCAACATTAACATGAGTTGAGTCATTAGCCATCCCTATTCAATCAGCCAAATTTCCTTAGGTTCGAGTCAAGAGAACCTCATTCTTCCCTTTTACTCAAAAAGCCCAATTGTTTCTTGTCAAACTTCCAGGAGAATAAATAATAAAAATAATCTTTATTTAGAAAATGAGCTTGAAAGTGTCATTCCTAAAAGGTTTCCATTTCAAAAGTTAAAACACAACTGAAAACCAGTGGTCAGAATAAAAAGATTTATGCTTTTTTTTTTTATTACAAGCAGTGATTTTACTACTTAGTATTGTCACATCCACCATAGCAATGTACAAAGTTATGCCTTAAAACCATTATTCTCCAGGTTTCATAAATATGGTATTTAAATATGCAATCTCAAACATGTCTATCTCTAGCAATGTTTTTGAGGAAGTTAAAGAATCCGGTATAAAATTGCCCTCACTGCATGCAGCATCTAAAGACTGAGGACAGAGTCCACTCTTGTTAATCACCATAAATTGTAAAGCTGAATTTGCCAAAGCTTTTTTACTAAGTTTCGTTGTTGTACTCTGAAAACGGCATCATTGCATGCTGAAAGTGAATGCTTCTTGATAAGAAAATGAGTGAAATTCTAATTATTAGAGCAACGGGAATTTATGCAGCCCTGAGCACTCCGTCCTTTACTCCAGCGTTTCAGTACTCAGCGCTGGAAAATGCTCAGAACTGCTCATTAGTTTCGCCATTATACAATATGAGCACTTACTTTCTATAAGCAGTTTTTACATTGTAGGAAGCAGCTGAGTTCAAAATAGGAATGCCAAGGTCCATATAAATTTGCTTCCATACAGCACCACTCTCGATCTTTGGGGAGAAAGAAAAAGAAAAAAGAAAAAAAAGAAAGTTTTCAGGTTTTGTTAACCAAGAACATTAAGGAATGACATCTAACACAGCCACAAGCCATAACCTTTAAGAATTAATAGGCATTTAGTTCAGGAAACATCCAACACTTACATTGTCACACCCACCCTGCTGATACACAAGTCTAAAAAGTTTGAAGAGATTAAGGTCCTTGTAGCCCAGAACAGGTGGCTTATTGATAGGAGTACCTAAATAAAACAAAACCAAAAATAAAAAGTTACCACACAGAACAGTAAACTGCTTCTTCTGTTCCTTTAGCACACATTTGATTACTGATATCTTTCTACATTTTAAAATCCATATTTAATAGTTCTAAGATATGTCACAAGTCAGTAGTTTCCAACCACCAATTTAAGCTTCGCCCTCTTTTGAATGCATCACGTATTTCTGGGTGGTTTATTAGCATAGTGGCACCAACTGCTTGACAACTATGATTTCTTGACCTCCTCAGATTTGTGCAGTAAGCCCCATCCAGTTGGCTGCATCCCACTGTTCCTCTCTTGAGCAAGGGGACAGCCAGAATTGCAGAAAGCTCTACAGAACACCCGATGAATGCTGGAATATAGCAATGCATGAAGAGATTAACTCAAAACACTGTGGTCTGGAAGGAGTGGGGAAGAAGCAGAAATGCTGGATTAAAAAAAGATACACAGGCAAACTGTTAGAATGTGAAAAAGCATAAAGCCCTAACAGGACATGAGTATTTGGAATAATTCTGAAAAAAAGAAAGAACTCCAATCAGATGAGTGGCAATGATACAAAGAACGATAATTAATTGCAAAAGAAGAAACCAAAAGTGACTTGGGGCAAGTGGCTGCATATGCAGACAGTATTCCTCCCAGCAAGGAAGAATATCAAACCTCTTCCCTGCTGCTTCTCATCTTCATGCAATTACATTTGGATTCATTAAAATAATTTTATAGGACTTCGGGAATACTGTCATGATTACGTGAATCAAAACATTCATATTGAGAGAACAGAATGTAGAACAAATCTGGTGAGAACAGAAATCTTGCTATCCAGGGCCGAGGAGAAAAAAAAAAAAACAAAAAAACAAACAAACCATCGGGGGAAAGATCCAGTCCTGAAAAAGTGCTGTATATCACTCAGTCGACATACTAGCTTAGAGAGTAGTTTCTGGACTGAGCCTTCAAATTCAGTGCACAAATGCTTTCTTCTTTTGCTTCTACAAGTCCCTGACATGATCCCTACTTGGTTTTATCTAAGAGTGCTTAGGAAAGGGAGTGAGGAAGGAGGAAAACAGCAAAGGGGAAAGAATCAGGCTACTAGAAAAGAAAGAAAATTGCAATTAGTTCAGCAGCAAAGGGACTTTTTTCCCCCAGACATAGCCTCCTACTCCCCCAAAGCAGGTTATTTTTCAGAAACACTGGTTATGCACCGGAGGCCTCAAAATTATATCGGATGAACACCAGCATATGTTGCTACAATACATGATCAATTTCTAAACCTGTGATAAGAACTGGCAATACTGAACAGACTTGGAACTGTTTTTTTACAATTCTGTGGTCTAGAACACACCTCGTCAATAGGGATGCAGAGCCTCTTTTACAAAGGTAACTTGATTCCCCCCCCCCCCCATTATAAAACCTAAGAAAAAAGGAAAGGGGGAAATATTCGAACACTACATCATGCACGCTACATTTTACTCTTCGCTCTGGTTATTTCAAATTCAAGTACATCAACATTTGCTGTACTGTATGCTGCTACAGCAATATCATACAGGTAATTTTTGTCATGGAAAAAGAAAGGAAAAAAGGTAAAAAAGCAGTAGTTGCACTTGTAATCTACCTCCACCAATGTTATTGCAGGATTAATGCTTACAGTATTCAAACTGAAATAGTGTGTTCACGAGTAAAGTGAATAAAACAAATATACTCTGAAAGACAAAACTCTTTCCAGGCTTAAATATACTTAAAAGAAAAAAAAAAAAGGAGGGAGGGTGTGCAGCCAAGGAACAGAAAACCTTCCATTTTTGTGTCAGTCTCATCACAACTGCAAATGTGAATGGCTTATGCAACAACAGTTCCCCCAAGTCAGCAGGTATATCCTCCTCTATAGACATAGTGCACGCACTTCCAATATGTATCTTATGCTAGGACTTTTAACTATTCCAATTTATAAAAGTCTCACCTAATTCTGTAAAGACAGACATTTAAAATATGCTATTTTCTTGTTCTAGCTACTGGACAAAGTAGAATTTTTTAAGTTGTGTCTTCAGGTGAGTATCACTGCTACATCTGCACGTTATTAAGACAGTTCTGCAAGGAGACTTGAAGATGGCACATCTCCCACTCTCTGCTGGTTCAATTTCACCATCCACGAATAGCCTCCTCAGGTTCCAGCCTGAGATTAACAGCAGCAGAGCTCCCAGCAATGGCTGTCACAACAAGAAATCAACCAAGAGCTTATTTAACAGGGATTGTTAACATAAAAAAGGTTTGTGAAAGCAAAACAAAAAAGAGCACCTCCGGAAGGATTTCAGTTTCCTTTGTGCACTGTGCTTCGAAGTACTGGAAGCAGACCTGCCACACGTGAAAATGGGTAGAAGTGTTTTTCTTTGCACCAGAGACTAGATGTTATCCTTTTTCACTGACATGAGAATACCCTACTGATAACATCCATACACTTAAAAGTAAGTTTTAGAAGCCATTTAAAAAGTGGACCAGAAATTAAATAAATTTTTTTTAAAAAAACAAAACTAAGTAATTTAGTGTTACCTCTGTCTTCCATAAACTTGTAAAGCTGTTGGAGGAAGTTGTCCCTCTCTTCAGGATCAAGCTCTTCCTCAGGCTGTGAAAACAAATGCAGTCATAATGAAAACATAAAATATGCAAAGTAACAATTTATTTGTACAAAAACCTAACAGCAAGAGCTAAACCCAAACCACTTCCCATTTGGCCCTGCACCCCTATAATGGTGAAATAAGCAGAAAACAAAATTTACTCAGGAGACTGAAGTGCACCCCTCAGGAGGAAAAAAAGAAAATGCAGGTCAGGAAAAAGGCCTCAATAGAACGTAAGTGTGACCCTCAAAATGAAAACACTAATATACTTAACATATTGTTCTAATACAATATTCTTATTTACAAGACTGAAGCAGGTCACAAGAACTCTAGGTTTATTTGTTTTTTGTTTGCTTGAGGCATTTTTGTTTTGTTGTGGGTTTTGTTTTTTTGTTTGTTTGTTTAACTAATATTCCTTGCCCCAAATACAGCTAAGGTTGCACAACAATTCTTTCTCCAACTGTTCCTGTTTTTGATGCTCCAGACAGTATTTGTTTTGTGATTAAGTTCCAATGCTCTATTTCAGCTCATATTTGGAAACATTTTTAGAGTCACCTCCATAATTCCCTCAACATGTATTTCCATAATTTATTATTATAAATTCCTTAGTTTTATTGTTACAGCTTAAAGCCTCAAAGACATAAACACAAACTTTATGGTAAGCAGTCCACAGCATGAAATAAAGATTTTCTTTTTTTTTCAGGTGGAAACCATGAAAATAAGGTAAATTTATTGGGTGGGTGGGTGGGGGAAAATAATGTCTACAAAGCTACATATACTTCATGGAATTCTGAGATTCTAGCAGAGAGAAAAAAAAAATAAAAAAAAATCTTTTCCCTGCAATGCTTTACGCATGCCTCTTTCTTCCTGCCAGCCTGGCAATCACAGGGATTGCTGGTAAGGCAGTTTGCACAAGGAAGGCTGCAGCTGTCTTGAAGGAAAGACGTACAGTACGTGTCAAAAAATCTTATCATTACAATATTAAAAATAACAGAAAAGTCACAAGCAGTTCCAGAAGGAAACCAGAACAGCAATTTCAATTTCAGTCGTCTCTGCATTCTGTAAACTTTAAGCTTCAGGGCAGGAAGACAGGCAATGAAATGTGAATGTATATGCTACTGTCTTGTTAACCAGAAAGCAATCTGCCCAGCATCAGAATGAATTTCAGCCCTGCCTGCTTCAGTGAATTCTGAGCTTCAAAGCCCAACAGGGATCACCTACAATCAGGCAGAGACAATATCTGGTTCTTATTTTCCTTCTTTTTTTTTTTTTCCTTGGGAAATGATTGAAGGAAATTAAATGAATAATCACAACATTGTACAGCATCAGTTACCATTTGCCCATACTGCATATTATAGGGATTATATAAAGAGAACAGTTATCTATAGAATTATTATGTTCTTCCAGGTTAACAAATGAATTATCGCTATAGAAACCAAAGCTTTTTTTCTCTCCATTTAGACTGCAAACCAACTTCAAGATCGAGAAATTTCTACCATCTACTGTAATGTTTACTGATTAAAGGCAATACAACTCAAACTAAGCAAACTAAATGTATCTACATAACAGTAAACATTCAGAAATATTTCTGAGTAGTTGAATTCAAGTAATTTTTCTTTTGTGGGCATAATGCCAAACCAGAACTGTAGGTCAGAACAGCAGAAATGTGGGTTAGAAATAGCATTCTCGCAGACAGAATCTTAACCATGCCACTGATACCAAGTATTTTCAGCTGAAGAAAGGCAAAAAGGAGAGATGAAAAAGTTTTTACATACTTGCAGGACCAGGGCATAAAATCTGACTGCAATATTCATCCACCTGTGAGAGGCATCCTGAACCCTGTACCTACCTTCCCTCTGTCGATGGTATATGAGCTACGTAACAACCCCTTGACAAAGACAGTCTGCAGCCTGCCTGGTACCAATGCCAGGGTAGACACCAAATCCTTCTGACAGGTGACTTGGATTAGACCTGAGTAATTGTCAGCAAGGAATAAATCATGTATCAGCTATTTCAAAGTCTTTGTTTTTTGCTGCTGGCCAAAACGCAAAAGACAAACCCTTCATGGATATGCTTATTCCAACATTAAGATACATGGGATTTTTGTAAGAGGTCATTTTTCATCAAGGTTATCTATTTGTAACTGGACATAATGATTTTGCAGGTGTGTCTACTGTTCTGAGTTAAGAGTTGAGTTTTATTTTAAATACATCAACCATCATCTAAGCTCCTGTGCCAGCAACCTTAAATGCTGCACCCAAAGTGAAGCAAACACCTAAGAAATGTTGATGCCACAACCTGCCATCACCATCTCTGGAGAGCTAAAATTCCTAGCACCTCTTTTCAGTACGCACCAAAACTCACTTCTCCTATCCAGACACTTATATCCATTTTAGACTGGGGATAAGTTCACAGGGACAGGTCTTCAAAATCAGTTTTCTTAAGAGAGTTCTGTCTCTCCATTTCGTTTTATTCCTATAATGATGTTGCAAAAAAGGGAGACTGTAGCCAAAGGTAAGCCCAAGTGAGGGGCAAAACAATATGAAAATCTTAAGTAGCAGGAGTTCAAAACTGAGACCTTTCTGTTGCTCATCCAATACCCGTAACTAAATGCAACATAAGAAAATGTGGAGGTTTTTTGTCTCCAGGTGACAGGCTGAATTTCATTAAAAAGAATCTCCAAGATGCCCTTTTTTGCTTGTAATTAAAAAGATGAAACTTTATGGGTTTGAGATTTTTTTTTTTTCCCTCCTTTCTGACTAGCAGGTCACATCAGTTAGAAAATATTGTAAATAGTAAAACAATGAATTCAACAATCAACATAGGATCTCTGTATAAGGGACATACTCCCTTCCCAACTCAATTTTTCATTGCCTTCCAAGTAATACTACCAGTGTTCAAGTATTTTGTAGTATTATTTTTAGAATAACTATCAGCAAATAAGCACAACATAAAACCCACAGAAATCTGTAGAAAACTTGTAACTGGCTTTGCTTCATTTAGTTTCAAGCCACTTTATTCACCATGAGTTTTGACTCTGTCTTTACAATGATTTTAAACAAGAATATAGCTCTGTTATCCTGACTCATCGTTTACTCTACACAAAGATGTTGAAGCTTCTGTGGATGATAACCTGTAGAGCTGAGTGGGAGCACAAAGGATGAAATATTTTTTTTTACAAAACAAAGAATGAATCTGTACTTACAAGCATGTACACCATATACTCAACCAACACAGGGCTAAGGAACCAGGGACAGATCTTTCTTTTATGTTATTAATAGACTGACAATACCATAAAGTCTTCCGTGAAATAAATAAGAGGAAGAACAATGTGCATAGGATTTGGAGTTCAGAAGAGTATATGAACAAGAGAAGCTGCCAGAATTAAAGCTAATGTAATTTTTTTGCTTTAGAGTACTTAAATGCGTTTTCATCATTTGCACGTTTGCTTTCTGATGCCAAGTTTGAATGCTAATTAACAAAATGAAAAGAATTAAACTGATTGCAACAAGTTAACAGCTTTACACCATGTGGAGATAACAGTGATCTTAAAATGTTAGTTTATACCAACAAGAATGAGGAATTGAACCATCCTCAACAATTACTCACTCTAGAGCTGCACCTCGTTTTGCAACTTCTTTGCTCCTACTTGAGGAGTATTCTAAGAGCACCTGTTAGCAAAAAATTCTGAGCAAGAAAGTCTTTGTAAAGAACATTTGTGCATGGCGTGATGTAGGCCATGCTTCACCATAGTCAAAACTCCTACAAATACATGCATGCATGAGAAGGATGATTAGCTAATCAATGTTTCGCTATTTTTTTTAAAGGGTATCCCACATATTATACACCACAGCTGCTTAGTTTTGTTTTTTTTTTTTTTTTAACATATGTAAATAAACTACTTGTTTCAGGTTACCATGCTTCATTAACTTTGAAATTACTGTATTCCTGTATTTAATTTTTAGTGTCAGCTTCTTCAATGTTATCTTAAAATACACATAGGTTGCAACAGAAATGGAGTCAGGTATCATTTTATGTGGTCTCCCACAGTCACTTAGAGAAAAGACTACATGAGAAACAAGAAAAACTTTGAGGCAAAATCTAAGTCTTTTAATAGATGACTACTGATCATTTTTAGGAATCACAAGCTTTCTAAAACACATCATGGATTTCATGTACTCATCCTTCCTTTATGAACTTAGCGCTAATAAAATATATGGTAATGACTTATCATGAGAACTGAAATCCTTGCTTATTTGCAGAATAGGTATATTGGAAAATGCTTCTGGCAATTTCCCTGCTCAACCACGTAAAGCAACTCTGACTGACGTTTCTTGATGCTGCTGTGATGCAAGAACCCTAAAAACTTTAAAATGAATACACAGTATTAAACATACTACAGATACATCCTGCAGGTGACTGTCAAAATGAAGACTAAGAAAATTGCTCCAATCATACACCTGGAGGTGCTACAACTCTTTCTTCAATGAGGCATGGAGACAGCTAGCTGGAATTTTTTTCTGAACATTTTTTGCATGTTCCATTGAGGAGGGGGTGGAGGGGAGAACAAGGAACTATTATTAAAGTGACATAGATAAGTTGAAACAGTCTCTCAAAGATGGTGTTACAACCACCGCTACAGGTAAGATAAAAATCTCTTTTTCTAGCTCCTGATATTGTAAAAAGATACAATTTTGTAACTGGTGGAATTCAAACTCTAAAGAACAAATTCCTCAATTTTACATTGACGTTATGTGAAAGTCTCTCTTAAGAACACATACTGAAAACTGCATGTTAAAATCTTGATTCTTTTGGAATCAGAATGGCCTACAGGGAGACTGAGAGGCAAACCCAAATGTTGCCTACGTGTTCCCTTGTAAAACAGGGAGTATTTGACTATTTAATCCTGAGAAACAAATATGTATGATTTCTTCCCTAACAGAACAACTTAAATACAAGCAAATACAGTAGTACATATAATCTAATTTTTAATTAAAATCAGGTAATGTTCCAAAAATTTCTATTTCTATGTGGAGATACTGGAGTTCAGAGTTTCTCTTTCCTTTTAGCTGCAGTGCATTCTGCGACTGTCAAATGTACCCTCAAAACACAGTTAATTCTCTTATTTTGACAAGTTGAAAAATGGATAAGAACCAAAAGCGATATCCAGATTTTTAAGTGGATTCCAACCAATTGTGTGATTCTTTAAATTTTCATTTGATAAAGAATTTTTTTTTTTGTATAGTACCTCCTGATTTTTTCCACTTCTTGTGACACAAGCAGTGTGTGGTCTGCTATTCAAACTTCACATTGAGAATGAAAACTAATCCTGAGTTGTACCATATATTGCAATTATTGCCAAAAATCCAACAGTTTGAACATGCTGAGCAACTCAATGTAACACAATCCCTGTTAAAGTCAATGACAAGCAATTTCCACATTTTTTTCCTTCATAGTAAACTCTGGACCACACAAGTGAGTTACCACGGACGAGGAGGATTAGCATCTCACCACCACCATATTGGTTCCCACTCCTCAGCTTACAAAAGCCATCAAAGAAGAGCCATGTAAAGCCTGGAATCCCTGTTGTACCAATTCTACCACACTCTTTAAGATGTCATGAAAGGCAGCACAATTAGAAAGACAGATTCTGTCAAAACAAAGTTACAGGTTTTAACCCAGCTACTGGAAAAATGGTAGGATCTATTATTACCTGCTACAGTAGGACTCTCTACTACATTACCATTATAAAAGATCCTACTTCAGAAAAACAGGATCCTTTCCATACCCAGAATTAGACTCTTCTGGCTGACTTTATGCTCTCATTATATATTAAGTAGGTCTGTGTCCCTTTGATTGATTTAATGAAGGCCTATCATTGGTGGTCAGCAGCTGGCCGGGCCTTGACAGCAAAACTGCTGTGCATTTCAGAAGATTGGGGGGAAGATCTCCCTCCCATCTCCAGTAATAACAACAATTTGCAGTTCTAAAACAAAAGGTCCACTGAGAAAATTCTGGCAGAGGATGGACAGAAGCTATTTTGACCTTGATTAAAATACAAATGCAAAAATTGAGTAACGCAACATTTGTAGTTAAATAAACGCAAGGCAGTATCATTCACTTGTCGATTCTCTCTGCAACCAGTATTATTGCCTTTCTAAGGGAAAAGAAAACAGAAATTATGATAAATTCCCTAAAAGCTCTCCAACTGTAATATCTAGCATGGCCCACAATTAGAATACGTATAGTAACATTTGAATCAGGAATTTGATTTAATGGGCCAGAATGACAGTTCCGCTGTGACATAATCTAAAAAGATTTAATATCTATCCCCTGCTACATACCTTCAGCACGAAAATGCCCACCTTATTTTTATACGTCTACTTGTCACCTGGAAATAATGGATTCTGCAGCTCTTCCTACCAGCACATCTACCTGTCTGGAATCCTTTGCTCCACTACTCCTCATTTAGAGTATTCTTTAAAAATAACCTCTATTCCGGGAATGCCTTTTTTTTTTTTTTTTTTAAACCACCAAGCTTTCCCCCTCCCCCTTCTTTGTTTGAAACACACAGCACTTTTCTGCAATAGCCATGAAAAATGGATTCTAGAAAACTAGTACAGCAATCCTTGATTTTTAGTGACTGATAGCCTGCAATTTTAACCAACGCTAATACAAACAGACCTATACAGATTGCAACAGTTCACACCCTGCAAAATGTGGCCTATTCAGTCCTTTTCACTGCAAACAGAAGAAAAAAACCCAGAGGATTTTATATTCTGCACACATTCATCGTTATATTTATCTAATCGTACCATTATTCTCACACAGACATCTACTCCATTTTCCAGAACACTGTTATCAAGGCATAAAAATTAACACCTAAAAATAGATTCTTATTGTCTTTTTTTTTTTTTTTATTACCTGGAAAGATCTACCCTGGCTGCATGCTCCACCAGACAGTTCCCAGATCAGAAATCTGAAGTCAAATCCGCGTTCTTAACAACCGTGTTAACGTTACAGATTAAAACACAGAATCCTTACCTAGGAGCTGCATTCTTTCAAATGTAAAATGGTTTTACTTCCTTTCTATCTAATCTGCCCACTGCCTGGACATATTTCAGCCTGACTTCCAAATATTTGCTGGCTTTCTCTCTCCCTGCACGGCATCCGCAGTTATACGGCATTACTTACATTCTCTTCCATATTAAAAAA
>NW_009648451.1:735192-759428 GCF_000708025.1 Charadrius vociferus
CCCCCCCCCGAACATCAAGGTTAAAAACAGGTAGCAGAAATAAAAGGAAATTCTGTAAATACAGTTTCGACGGCATGAAGAAACTCGTTAAGTTTGTGGAAAAAGAGCCACTCAAAAGCATTCCAATGCAGGAAAACCCGTTACCGTAAATACCAGACACAAAGTCCATCTGCGCCGCAGCATTCCCAACCTCTATTACCAGTGTTCGGAAAACAACTAACACCTACAGAGGTAACTCCTCTGCTGCTCTTAAACACCGTCTTAGGCACCAAAACCAGGACATGGCTTTAACAGGGACCGTGCATTAAGCTCATACTTTCAGACTATTGCTCCTGCTTTAATAGTTTGTCTTTTTTTTTTTTTTAAATCAAACTACTGTTTTCAGAAACAAGTTATTTTGTATATAACCTGCAAATAAAGTACAAAAGAAAAATACAAAGTTACTTTTATCTAAGTTTGGACTACTACTGCTAGGCTCAGCATCAATTTTTTGTTTGTCTCTCCTTTTGACCCAGATTTCTTTCTATCGCTCTTCTCTGCCTCAAATTCTTAATTTCTGAGATTTGTCTCCAATTTGTGCACTGGGTAACAGGGGGCGAGCTGCCACCGCTCACAAATCCCAATAAAGACGGCTGTAGCAAAGGGAAGATGAACAGGTCTGAAAAGACATCAGAGTGAGCATGCGAAGTCCTGAGAGTAAAACGTTGGAAAGCGCAGGATCTTTATGCGTGCAAGTTATTCAATTATCTTTGAAGAAGGATTGAAATTGTCCGGACTTACCACTACTTCTTCCGTTTTCTCTTCTCTCTTTTCTTCCTCCTCATCAGTTTCTGCAGCAGCTCCATCTTCCTCATCACTGCTCGAGGACTCCAGAATTTCACTTATGTCCATTTTCCAGATCCGAGGAACACCCTTGGTGTCAAGAAACGTGCTTGCCTCCTGTAGCCCTACAGAAGAAAGGGCCCTGGTTTCACCTCATCCCCAGTACTCACAGTCACAAAGCATTTTTTAATTTCGTTTTCACATTCTTGTAAATCACAATGCCAACTTAAACCAAAAATGGAATTAAGTAATAAAATAAATACCTCAGCTTTAAACACTCAGTTTACACACTTCGAGACTGTCAAATTTTAAAAATCAAGTATCAGCAACTCAATTTGAGAGTCGAGAACATCTATCCCACACACAGCATCCAGTTGTTTTCTAGGCACAGGTCTCCATGAACATTACTAAGATTCACACACACAGTATGTGAACTGTACCCAAAGATAAGCACCTATACTTATCTACATCTATTCTGTGCAACTGTGAACTGTTCTGTTTCTGTATGAAAGAGAGAAATACTGTACTAAAGCTATTGAGAAAAGTAAACCCATCACAATTAGATCAAGTACCATGACTGACTTTATTCTTTCTGAAGTATCTTCATGTCTTAAAGTTTAGATTGGAAAAAAAAAAAACCAAACATGCAACTGTTTTGTTTAAGAGCACTGCCTAAAGAGATGTTACACGAATGTTGGAACAGAGGACAAACAGGACAGGGCGAAGTCACACTTGTATAGTGGGAATAGCTTGAATCCTCTTCCTCGAAGACATGCTCCAAGGGGGAAACAACAAAGCAAAAGAAACCCAGATAACCCCAAAACATGCCCCCCAGACACAATAAAACTTTAATAAAGAGGAATCAGAATACCCAAAAGAGGGACAGATTGCAATGAACCATCCACAGTGCTGCTGGAGAAGAAAAGGCACCAGTTTTTAATAGCTGCTGACAGAGTAATGTCCAGAAAACTGTCTAAACTCTTTTTTTTGAAACCACTAGTACCTTTGGTTCCACAATATTCCTTCATGGCAATGAATGTCACAACCCAATTACGTTCTGTAAGAAAAAAAATCCCTTTCTTCAATTTATCTTAAACCTGGCATCTCATCATTTTCTTGGCTGTTCTAAAGTTCTTATACTGTGAAATAGTTATTAAGAAGAAAGTATAAGAGAAATCATTAAGAATTACACAAATCAGTCAAAACCACCGCAAGCTTTCATTTGTGAGTATCATGTTAAATCTTTACTTGTTAAGGAGCTGTTCCACACCTTTACTCAAACCCAAGGAACTGCTGTTGTTGAGTCAGGGGAGGGGTGTTGTTGCTGGGTTGGGCTTTTTAAAATTATTTTAAATAAATGCATTTTAAATATTTATCTCAACAAAGTTTGTGTTTTGAGGTCTGATTGGGAGAAACAAAATAAAAAGAATTATTTACACTAAAGTGAGAATCTGGCCTTTTACAAGCTCACTAGAAACATGGATTATTGTAGTCACATCATCCATCCATCCAGAAATCAAGTTCTGTAATTATACTTTTAAACCAAACATTATTCAGAGGCAGGTTGTTCTAATAAAGTTTACACCTTGCTGTCAGGGTATTGTTAATGTAAAGGCAAAGTGGTTTGAGCAATACCACAAAACTTTAGTGTTAGGACACGTAACCATATATTCCATTGTTCAATGACATTTCAAATACTCTACCTTGAAAATACTCTATTCACTTTCCAGGAATTTGGAGTGGATCAAAAGAAGAAAATAAATAAATAAAAAAAATCAAATAAACAAGACTTCTACTAGGTCCTATTTTAATAATAAGGCAGCTATATCCAAAGTTTCTCTAAGTTATCACATTTAAAATTGTTTGCAAAATATCCAAGAGCAATTATCAGAAATAAAGGGTTGCCACTGCAGAAGTCAAAAGTATTATTGCACAAGATTAAATTCTAGGTGTTTTAAAAAAAGTATTCTGATTTACCTTTTTTAGGAGAGGACTCGGATTTTGGTAAATTCTGAACATCTAGTTCTTTAATGTCTTTTCTTGCTACCGAGTAACTGAAAAAGAATAAAGTTCTTATATTACTTTTAAATCACAGTAAAGTAACCATTTGACTTAGAAAACCAGCAATTTCTAAACTTTTCAAGATTTATCATACACTTTCAAGGTCCTTTCTAACAACTGAATGCATAAGGCATTTGTTAGTGTAGGTCCTAACACAAAATGCCAACCCAGAGTAAATTTCCAATCTTTCTTTGAAATTCAGACTCCAAAATAACCCTTGTAATTAAATAATTACGAAAAGTTTGTAAAGCTTCGTTATTTTAAGCTGCACAAATTTGCAAAGGTGAAATATTCTACATAGGCAATAAACATTTTCTAAATTGAAAATATTCACATCAATCAACAGCTGCTACCCAAAATAGCCATCTAGCTAAGGTGAAAGAAAGAAGCCCTCTATTTTCAAAATGCATTTCTCATAGCGCAGAACAACAGTGAAGCCAAATGCACATATCTGCATTGATAAATACCTGATTTTTATTTTTTAGATAACAAAAGTGTTCTCACAGCAAAATATATGGAAGTTGCTCTGTTCTAAAGTTATACTGAGTATTCAGTTACTGAATTACTACAATAGAAATGCTAACCAACCTGCAAGGAAAGCCTTACAAGTGAGTTATTATAATAAGATTTTTTTTTTCTTCTTTCATTATTTCAGAAAAACTGGAATAAAACCTCAGGAATTGGAGGCCACCATTTTCTGAAGTTAAAGCCATAATACTATGAGGAAAAAAAAGTAAACAGAGGAAGTCTGCATGCTTTTCCAATAACATTCTACCTTCAGCATATAAAGAACCAGACTTAGCCAGATGATACATGTCTACATTAAGGCCAAAGTGAATTAAGTTTTCAGTGACTTGAGATAAATTTCAGTAATCAAGTTCTCACACCCTACTCAAAATCACAGCTATTAAAAAATCAAATTTTTTACTTTGAAAGGAAGAGGGAAAGAGGGGTGACAGCTGGCCTTCAGCAAGGAAGTTTTCAGTTACAATATGTTGAGACAGATGCATTAGAAGTAAGGATGAAGAGAAATAAAGGGCAACAGCTTTAAAAAAAGTCTTCATACTCTTTTGAATATATTATTCCTTAAGGAAGACACATATCTCTGTCCCGTCCCGTCCCCTCCCCCTATCCTTCCCCCGGAGGGAGATGGGCTAATAGGACTTTTCTTTCTTTTTCCAGGAATTTTGGTTCAGATTCTGTAAAAATTTTAATTAAGCAGTTACTTTACATTCACTTTTTTTATTAAAAAAAAGTAGATTAAACACTTTTAAACTTTGCTACTTAAACAGCCATGGACATCTGGGCACTGGAGGTAATGAGTCAATCAGATATCCAAACTAGTACAACAGACACCCATAAAGGCATAATAAGACATTAAGGAATATAATTAGAACCAAACTCACACTTCAAAGAACAGGAATCATCTAAAGTGTTAACACCTGGGTTTTTTTTGGAGGTTGTTGATTTTTTTTTTTTTAACTTAAGAAACACCAGAAACTTTACGAATCCAATGAACTCTTACAGTACACACAAGGTAAAGGAGGGTGAGTAAAAGCACAGAGGTAGTTAGTTGGACGTGGACTATGAATGACAAATGTGTACAACCAGCATTACACAAAGTTATACCCTTCCCTTTTGGAAGAAATAATGTCTTCAGAAGTCATATGTAATTAGTTTTGCATTTCTCTCCCATATACATCTAATGAAAGTAAGCTATTACTTACAATTTGGAATCGGCAAAGGATCGAACTAAACACTGGTCCTTTTTCACTGTGACGTCATCATTACAGCTGGGAGACACAACCTGAAGTTTCAAATAAAACACTTTTTTTATGAAAAAAAAAAAAAGCTGATCTTGAAAGGAAAGAAAGATGGACAGCAGGAAAACTGCTGTTTTCCTGTTTCTTCTATTATATTTTCCAGTTCTGAGAAAACAAACCTACTCCAATTTGTTACTGAGGCCAACAACGACAAATTTCAAGCACCAGTTTACTTCAAACTATTAACTTTACTTGTTATGTACAAGCTAGAAAAGTTTGCAATTTCATTTGTACACTCAAAACTAATCTACTGGGGTGACATCATGGGATCCTGTTTATTCACTCTGCTTTTTTTTCCTCTTTTCATACAAAACCTGTTTAAAGCATCTATTCAGGAAGTCATAGACCCACTTATTTTATACCAGCTTCTGATCTTTGGCATTCAAAGGAAGAGGTAAATAGGTTTGTTGGGATTTTTTTTTAAGGCGTGGGTAATATAAATTAGTGTGGAACCCAGTGCATCCTTCTAAAGCAGTATCATGTCTATGTCTAAAAAGGTGATAAAAATGCATTTGCAATATTTGTATATATTTGCTCTAGATCATATACAGACAGAAAATGTCAAATGCAGATGAACTTCTGTATCTACCAGGACTCAGTGGAAGCTGTGCCACCCCATTCAGATGAGTCAGAAGTTTTACCCCAAAAGTCAAGACAAGGTATTGCTGTTTCTCAGGTAACAGAGAACAGAACAGGTACATGATCTCCAGTAACTTAATTCCCTAGTTAGAACCCCGTTAAGTTAAAATATGCTGTTAGTAAAAGGATGTACCACAATCAGAACACACACAATACCACATTTCACATTTTAAACAGATACATACAGCTGGATAAGCCAGTGTCAACTATTCACCCTACGTTACACCATAATGTTTTTTCAAGGAAGGGAAGACAACTGGCCTGTGTAGTTAGTTACCTTTTGATCCTGCATTCACACAGGGGAATAAAATGTTAAACTAAGTTAGAAGATTGTAACAGCTGAGCTCTTTCCAGGTAACCCTGAAGACTCTATTAAAATAAAGGACTACAGAATATACAGTTAAGTAAATAAAATCTGCAAAAATTCGTGAACCAAACCTCCCTGTTTAACTCTCCAAATAATTTTTTTTAAAACAAATACATCTCTGATAGATGACAGATGTGTATTCAGCTAGTCTGACAATATTAAAAAGTTTACTAAAGAAAGCAACTTCTAAGGTGCATCTCTGAACTTTTCTGTGCATATAAAGGATATGCAAAGTGTCTACCTTTACAATACAAGTCTACTTCTAATTGAATTTATTTAATATATATTTATTATCAGCAATGTATCTTATACTGACAGCCAAATAAAAATAACTATCAATCTCTACTGCTAGAGTAGCTGGCCATTTACGTAATTTCAAGCATGAAAGAGACTAGCATTTACAAAAATTAAAAGTCTAAGGAAAAAGGGAAGCATTAAATACAAAAAGATAAAAATTCCACCGCAATTAACATTCATACATCTAGTTGTTTTAAAATTGTCTGGGAGTGCAAGTCTTAACATATCGTATTTTTAGAAGAAAAATATCGTTACATACCTATCATTTTATGTGCAGTTTTGAAAGACTTAAGAGTATAAAACTAACTTACACATAAATGTTAATCTTTGCTCTCCTACTTTTCATAGATACTGCAGAATATTTGTATTTTTAGAAAATACGGGCAGCAGAGCTTAGCCTGACTACATTTGCAACTTTAATGTAAAAGCTATGACGTTTGCAAACCATCCTATCCAGGAAAACCACTCTACAAGTAATATAACAAGTCAGATGACACTCTTGCCTAAAAAGGTATTAGTAGTAGAGACATCAATGTCTTAAGCAACTTACCAAAGCGGGATACCAGTCTGCCTTCTCAGAATTACAAGTCACACTCACAACTTTGCCAAGCAATTCATCATTGAGACGCTTTTTATCTTCATCCTCTTCTTCACTACTTTCTTCTTCCTTTTCATCTTCAGTACTAAATTATTAAAACATACAGTATTTTAAAGTTCTCATCTGAAGTTAATGTTTGAAAGCAAGGACAGCTTACCACCAATCTTTCTTCCTGTTCTGCAAAGCTTCAAAAACAAAATTAGAATTTTAAGAACTGAAATTGCTTGAAATACACTTAAATATTAAGTGCACTTACTTAGTAAGAGGAATTTTGTAGAAATTCTTTCCGAGCAGTAGTATTTTACAACAGCATCATGTTGGGATTGGAGGCATGAATCAGGATTTGATTGTGCAGACATGAAACAAAGAGAAATGGTCTCTACCCCAGAAATTTAAAAGCACCTTTTTTTCCTACTTTGTGCAGTATAAAGAAGGTTAAAAATCCTACATTTCCTGGCACGAGCTCCTAATATATGGAAGCAGCATGAACATTCTTAAGGCTACTACACAGAAAAAACCCATCAATTTCATAATACTGCCAATACAAGAACATGTCTGCGTGAACCCAATTACTTAAGTCCACAAGCTGTGCATACAACTTACACGATAGAGCATTCAGACCATTACAGTTTCAATGATACAACTTCAGTTTTAGCAATGGACATGAAAGGAAAGCAACAGAGCACTATATCAAAACTCACACAGGAAGAGAAGATCTTCTTCCTCTGTTAGATTTCTTCCCAATAACTGGAGTTCCAAAGTGCTCTGGATTGGTTAGTGGCAGTTGATCAAGTGTCTACATGAAAAAGAGGAGACAAAATTAGTTCACAATTTCTTCTTATTCTAAAAAAATAATAATCAACTAACTACTTAATTTTCATTGCATGTCCATCATTGTCTTACCTCACTTTCTGCGAAGTGCCTTTCTCCCTTCAAGCATAATGAAGTTCGTCTCAAGGTCCTTTCATCACCATCATCAAAAACTAGTATAAAGGCAAGAAAACACATTGGCACAAGATGATCAGATCTCTTTCCCAAGCTGACAAAACAAGTCTAATATTTATCTCACAATTTTGAATAGTCTTCAAAACATGACTTCCAAGACCTCCATTTAAACACAAGAAAAATAAAGGGTGGCATTCAAGATCCAGTCTAAGAACAGATAACATTTTCACACAGAGATTCAAGCCAATATAAAAGTAAGGCTTTTGGATGCAATATCTCAGTCTGATTTAGACATCCTTCTTATCAATACACTGCACATTTCAAACCATAGCTACTGGCTACATACCAGTTACTATTATTTAACAATCTCAGGGTTTTGTTTTGTGTTTGTGTGGGTTTTTTTACCCTATCCACTTATTCTTTACTCATGCTACCTTTTAATTCTCTCTCTTGCTACAAACATCCTCACAAACCCACAAATTGAATGCAAAGAAGAACAAGTGGGATAGTTTTTTGCTACACTATCAATACTGTGCTACCAATACACTGGGAGTACTGGAAACTTGCAACTGTAAGTTTGATCGGTTTATAAAAACTAGTTAGTAGACATTGTGTTCTCTTAAAACTCAAGCATAAATGAAAGGCAAGTTCCATCGATTTCCATCAATACACAGCTGAAGAAGACCAGAAGGAAGAAGACCAGCAGCTACGAGGCTACTGCAAGCTTTGCCTGAGAAACATCTACCCTTTAGTCAATTTAAATAAAACCTTTTCAGGAAAACTTCCTTGAAGAGAAGGAAAGAAAAGTTACTTCTTCCCCCCCAACCCCTGGTTCAGATCCCACTGTCTGAGTCACATGAACAGGCCCTTTTCAAAGAGCAGAGACCAGGTGGCTGCAGTCTGGCATTCCAGTAAGGTAAAAGTTTATTTGTATGGGTCAAAGTGCAAAATACTACTCTATATTTAAACCACTTGAAATATGCTTTGTCCTGTAGTGAACCTCAAAAAAAAAAAAAAAAAATTAAATTTCAAGAGTGTTGTGCACATCAATATGATAATTTTGGTATACTTCTACCAAAAAAAAAAAAAATTTCTCTTGAGCTAGCATGAATATTGAACTGTTAGCAAAACCACAGATTGGTTGCAGCAAGAAAAAGCACTTATTTTATTTGTCAAATAACTAAATAGAACAGTCACATCCTCATAATCTTAGATTAAACCCATAGACTGCAATAATAACTATATTAAAATGTATGAATACAAATTTAATTAAGCTTGATAAACTAAGCTTTAAGGTTCCTCCATCTTCAGATTAGAGATACTGCTGTGGTATGCTCCGCTACTGAATTATCTTAATGGCTTACGTTATAGTACTTGTACACACAAAGCAACTGACTTTTCTCTCTCCAAAACCTAGTATTTTAAGAATGGCAGACACCTATATGCCTAATTAGCTATGCTAGTTAATAATATTTTCAAAACTGTTAAAATAGAAATACCAGTAAGACTCGTCAACTGCAATATTAGTATGTTACTCAAAATCTTCTACTTCAGCTTACAGCTCAGGGAAGCCATCACTGTGACACTTTGCACTAACTTGGAAAACAAAGTACGAGCTCTTCCCATCTGCATTGCTAACCCAGCATTGGTACCCACTGACGAGATAAGTGCAGAGACCAGAGTGCTCAAACTAATTCTGAAATTCACCGCTGTCATGGGTTTACATCAATTAAAAAACCCCCACACATCCACGCCACCCCTTGGACATTTAAGTTTCATTACCCACTCCAAATGTGCCAATCATCATCTCTCTCTGTACACTTTGACAACAATTTTTCATTGGCATATTTTTGAGTTTTAGAGTGGTTTGGCTGGTTGGAATTTTTTTGTTTTTTAGATGTTCTGTGCACCCTGCAGCGTGCGCCATTTTTTCATTGCTCTGAAGAGAATTAAAAGCAGCTTACCATAATTACCCTTTCCCAAACACATTCAGAACTGAAGTCAAAGTACTAATTTTTCACAAATAGCCATTTTAGGGGACACATGGCTGGTGACTGGCAACAGGTAACTTTATTGAAAAAAAGTAAACAGAATCTGATACTTGCCAGTGAAGAAAAAACACCAAAATCAGTCAAGTTTATCCCCAATTTTGGAAGCTCTACCTATTTAATTAAAACTATTATAGTAGAAGAAGTCAAGCAAGCCATTCATAAACCAGAACAGTTTTCAAACTGAAGCCAGTCAGCAAAGAGCCTCTGTATCATATTGCAGAGCATATCAAACTCAAAACTTGTATTTCTTCTATTTCCCAAATTTCAATTTTTTTGACATATACAATTTTTTTCATCCCTAAAAGATAAAAATCTTATAAATACTGAATGTTAAGTAACATGCACTTGTAAAACACACCAAACTCTACTTAAATTAGGACACATAAAGAAGTTACGACAAACAAGAACCATGTGAGATACTCTGTTTTCCTGAACTACAACAAACATGCAAGTTAAATTAGAACTTTGAAAGTCACCTAATTAGATATTCCCGACCAATATAAGATAATTGTAGGTCGCAAAATGTATTTGTAATTGCAGAAGTGTCAGCTTCGTAAAATTGTATTTCACTTCCATAGACAAAACAACATGGAAGCAAAAATAGTTAATGCTGTATAGTTATGTTTTCCTAATCACTCCTCAGACCCAGAGACAATGAAAGCGTGAGTATCTTTCAGAGCCTGGCAGTCATGTTTTCAGTCCTATTCCCAGCTTCATACCTGAATGAAGACAAGCCTACCCCATGCTTCAAAAGCAGCCCTCTTCCTACAAGCTTTTTCCTTCCATTTCTCGCACTGAAGGTACAGAACTGGCCTGTTCTACAAAAGCTGCTTGTCCCTTGCCACATGGGCAAAAAGTGCTCCACCACTCTACATTTTCCAGAACACATGGATTACAAAAAAGAAAACAGAAAAAAACCCCCAAAGCTCTTTCTGAAACCCCTCTCCTGCTCTAAGAGAAAAGCCACTCCTTCTGAACGGATATGGTACTTTCATACAAGAGGCAGTTATCGCACAAGTTCAGGAAAGGAAGGTGGAAAAGCACAAATTCTCAGACCTCCTTCATGACTACAGAGGGCCAAGGAATTGGAATAGCCATTAAATCAAAGTGTGGAAAAATATCTCTGTTCAGCAGCCACGTGAGTGACCCGTCTGGGGAAAAGAAAACGCACAGCACAGTGTAACAGTGCATGATTCCTTCAAAGTAATCAAGTCCAATGTTCCATTTTACCTTGGCAATTTTCTTTCAGGACTGAAGTTTCCATCTTGATGGGGACCAGTAAGGGCAGAGGTAGAAGGACCATGAGGGTCAGAAAAAGATGGCACTAATATCTTTGGTATTTCAAAGTAATTTAATTGCTTCAAGGGTAAACTGATTTTTTCTTTAACCATGTAAGAGTTTTTAGATATATAAGCAACTGTCTGCTCATTCTACAATGATTTAAGTTGTGGATGTGCAACAGCACCTGCAACTGAGCTGCACAACTTAGAGCAAAACATCACCTTTGCAGAACATCAAAGTGCGTAACAGAACATCATAAAAACAAAGATTTCCTTAGCTAAATTAGTGATCACTTTATAAAGTGTCAACGGACAAAGGCTAGCACCACTTTTCATACTAAAATACCAATTATTTGAATTACTAAAGTGGGGCCAAGTAAGAAGTCTCTCACAAGTCTTCACAATGCATGAAACATTCTGTAATTGTAGCTACTTTAGACTTGCTTCTCTTCTAGTGAAAATACTTGTTTGCACCTTACTGAAAGGTTAATCAGAAACATGCATTGATAGTCTCAGCACTTTTAAAAATACATACCTTTCTTAAACTAAGTAGGTCTTATGGTTTCCATCTCACTTTTAAGAAAAATCTACTTCACCAAACTACTATTCATACAACTGCCACCCTATGTATGACATTTTAATGCTAGTCCTAGAGCCTTTAAAAGAATGTCTTTTCGATGTACAGTATCATGCATCAAGGATTTCATAAATATAAGCAGTAGGGCAGATGGCACACTTTTGGCTACACAATACTTCGATACTACGATAGCAGTCATGTCAGAAGAACTTAATACACTCTAAGCTGCAAATTCATTCCTCTTTTTAACCTCATTGAGAGGTAAGACTGTTAACTCTAGTAAAAATGCCTAGTACCAACACACAAATTAAAAACTGTTAAATTAACACTGAATAACTTTTAATTCCTTAATAATTCCTTAAATAGGTCATTATTACAACTCCAAATTCTCCAACAGCAGGAATTCTAGAGGTTGCATTCCATAAGAATTCACTGAACGGTATCAGTAGTGTTAAGTAGGGAAGGAAACAGGAATGGAAGATGGGGAAAAGAGAGGTATCTCCCCATACACATGCAATGTAGTCATCAAAAGATGTGTTTACAGTGCCACAATATTTATCTTAGAAGAGGAACTCACAATCCTGTCTAAGTACTACGATTGCCTAATATAGTTGTGGGCATGTACTTGTTGAGGAAACAGGCTGTACCAGCTGACCGCGTTGGTAAACACTTCTGGAAAGAGAATGATACACACTAGCCAGGAACTTATACACCACTATTTAAGAGTCAATATAACAAAATAGGAATGACAGAAAGAAAAGCAAAGTTTCTGCTGGCCACAAGTTTTCCTTCCAAACATGTTGCTTAATGACGAACACTGACAGAAGGCAAAAAAAAGATGACTAAGCAGCACAACCTGGAGGAACAGTCTCTACTCTAGTCCCAAGAATGGAGTTCAATGTGCTCCATAGAGAGCATATTTAAACAGTGAAAATAAAATGGAAATTTTCAGAATTTTGCTGCATCCCAACCTTGTTGATAATAACAGGAATTAAATAGAATTGATTTTTTTTTTTCTCTCTGTGGAAGCCTAGGCAAGCCAAAGTTATGACAGAAAAAAAACAAAGCTTCCCAGTGGGAATCAACGCAGTACCTCCCAAAACTTAGAAAAGAATTCTCTCAATTAAAAGTTGAGTACCTCAAAAACACATTAAACAGCACAACTTTCAACTCACTATTGTTGAGCAGGTATCTTTCATTCCCTGTCTGTAGCAGGCCTGTATATGCCATTAACAAAAATAATACTAACCCTGTTCTCACAAAAACACTATTTCAACATCAGTTCTCATTTATTCATATAAGAAATACTAACAAGACGACTAATCAAAATAATTTTAGGAACTCTGAAGATGCCTGCCACAAAATACTGCAGATCAGTTTAACTACATCTTGTTTATAAACATCCCTAAGACTTTAAAAAAAAAAAACACAGACAACCCCCCCCCCCCCCCCCGCAAAAGCAAAGGAAAAGGAAAATATAGTAGGACACTAGCAATAACATCCTCATAATAATTACAGTATTACTTATACACAGAGCAATCAGTGTTACCAGAACAAGGCAGCCCTGTAATAGACAAGTGAATAGGGAAAACAACCCTCAAAGCTGCATCTGCTTGCTAACTTCAAATCCAACAAATTATGTTACTGTTGCTGTCCAAATGAAGAGAGATTCTATGCTGCACAGCAAGTGACCATTTTTTTAGCTCATTCGCCATCCCATTCAAAAACTTTAAGATCTACCAAGACAATGAAAGTATGTATCAAGAAGTAAAAACTGCTCCAGTGTCACTATGCACACTTAATTATTTTCACTAGCTGCCTGAGAAAGTAGTAATTTGTGAGTTACCAGAGATGCTATTTGTGTCTTGATGATTTTTGTTTTTCAGCTGTGGAAACAATACAGTAAGTAACAAGTATTGCGTGACTCTTGGTGAACGACCTTATAGACATGAACGGTACTAACTACTGACTCATCACTGTAAAAGGGCTTAAGAGCAAGATACTGCGGTGTATTGTGCTACTGAAAAGACAACAGAACTCCAAAAAATAAAATAAAATTGAAATGAGCTTCAGTTCCTCTACAGAAACATATGAAATATCACTGAAAAGACAGAAGTGTGACCTTTGAGTCTAGCCATAGAAGACTATCACCTTAAAAACAAAAACCTACTTTCTGAAACTTTTTCTGAGATGTTAGTCATCTTACTATTGTTACAAATAAGAGATTTTAAAAGTAATTACTTCATTGCTTTCCTTGCTGTATTGTTTGTACACCTTTTTTTTTAACACTCAGTCCACATTGTAACAATGATTTTTTTATCACCAAAGGCTCTATCCAGTTGATTTGCAACAAGGTTCAGTTAATATACTTTTTCACCATCACATCTGCTCCTCTACCTGCATGTTGCCGAAACACATGTAACTGTAAAGTGCGGTGCTATTATTTTTTCCTAGATTCTCCAGAAAGCAATCAACACAGCTACTGCAGTTTCTACGTACCACAGGTGCACTTAAACAACGGTATGTCCCACAAAAGGGCTCCAGGCAAATACAGGGTTTCCCAAAATCCACCCCAAGTAACATTTTGAACACAAAAAGAACAAATTCATGGTGGGTTAGGGTGGTATACAGCACCCGCGAAGTGGGGCAACCGGACAGTTCCTCTGCCACACTTGTTTTGGATTCCTGGATGACACATGCACAGCCAGAAGAAGCAGCTTCTGGGATGGAGACCTCAACAGGATGCTGATCAAGAACTGGTCAAACCAGCCACACAAAGATGACTAGTGCCTTGCACATACTGCAAAATGTGTCCTGTACAAGTTATAAAAAGACAAACCGACAAGTCTCTGGCAAGGATGAAATCAACTGATCGTGGTGGCACTAACAGCTTTTACCATCCTTCATACAGGAATAAGGCATGTTAGGAGCTTGAAGTTGCAGTGGAACCAGGACCAAGTCAATTCTTCCTGTTAGCATAGATATCTCTGTACTGCATCAGAAGACCAAAACTTCTTTTAAAAACAGGAAAATGTGACTATAAATAGCAATCCTGCTCCTGAAAGCCCTCGGACATCACTGTTGGTTTATTTTCTGATAAATATTCTCAGTATTAGGAATGGCAATTTTCAAAATCCACGCACCGTGAAAGAGGACTGGAACCAAATACTTAACACCTTTCATTTCTGACACCTGAACGCAGTACCCCAGAGTGATGCAACGCGTGGCTGAGCCTACACTTCACTTCCAAAACAACTTAAGCGGACTACTCAAAACTTTATTTGCGCAAGGACAAGCAGTCAGTATCTAACTCCTTTCAGCACACACTGTCTCAGCATTCCCTGAAAACTGCCACAGTGACTACATGAGAGGAGCAAGTTACGACCATGTGAGGCCAGAGAGCAGCACCAGCAGAGGTATGGGGCTCACAGAGGTGTCTCAGAAGTGGTGTCTGGCTTACAGCACAGCCAATGTTGGGCCGTGTTGATGTACAATACCGTACGAGAGCCAAAAATGAAAAACTCTGTTGGCTTTGCAGACTCATGCAATGTAGAAAAGAATGAGAAAAATAAGTTCTTTAATGTTTATGTTAAAATATTCTGCCATTTAATGGTAACTTTTAAAAGGATAAAAGACGTGTCTTCTCTTACATAGAAGTACCAGATGAAGCCTGAAAACCATAATACACAAAAAATAAGGATTCGCACTCCTTTTCACTCTAAACAGTACACAAAGTCCTAGTGTTGACAGCAAGGTCTGCTAGAAACTGCAAATGCCTCTCATCGTTTCAATTTTTTTCATCCCTATTTCCAACTCATTGCACAGTAAAAATTACTGAAAGTTAATACAATGTTTTCTCCTTCTCTCTTCAGAAAAACTTTTCCATTATTATTTATCTGGCAAAATCCAAGGCACAAGGGACAATGTATCTGCTCTGCTCTTTTCTTTTGTTTAAAGTTGTAGATATGGTTAAATTACATACACTTAACGAGATCAAAGCACATACAGATTATTGACCTGAGTTCTGTCAAAAGTGACAACGCCTTCATTTTGATGGGGCAATAAAAAAGGCCGTTCTAAGAGCAACCCTTTGGATGCTGTTTATTTAATTTAATAATTTCAATACTATTTCCCACTTTTATATTGACATTACATTGCTTCTAGTTCTGTACAGAAGGGATACAAAAGTGTTTCCGTAAAGAACATACACATAATGATTTCTGTTTTCTGAAATTCTGGTAATGCTTGTAGGATTCCAGAGAACATGAAAGAAGGAAAATACAGCTATGCACTGTGAAAGGTGCGGTCTGGGTTGTGGTTTCTTTTTTTTCTTTTAATCATTTCAGACATTATTTCAGTATTTACCTGAAGCACTTTACAAGTTAACAGAGAATCAGGTGGATGGTACACTAAGTAAGCTATAATTCAAACCTGGCTCAGCTGAAAGCAGATCTCATAGACCATTCTAATGCTATGCAATTATCACCTAGCAATATATTCAGCACTTCAAAAGCATCAATGCAGCACTTTAAAATGCAATTATTTAAAATGAACTTTCTTAATTTACAAATTTTAAAGATTAAAACATCCAACTGAGCCATTTGCTATCCAAAGAACTTAAACTGCTATTACTGTCATCCCACTTCAGATGCAATTGAGCAGATGAGAGTGCTGACTTGTGCAACGGCGTTTTCCAGACATTGTTACACTTGCACTCCAAACAGCTTCTGTTTCTTCACCTACTTATAGTGAAAAGCTGAATTTCAAAGGTAATTTCAAAAGTATCTCCAAATCACAACTTAAAATTTCAATATAACTAAATGGCTACAGTAACATCATTATTACGTAAAAATAGGTGGAAAAATGATTCCATGGCAGCTACAATAAAAATAAATACTTATTTATTTTGGGTTCATGAACACCACTAATAGACAGGAGATTCCGTTAAAATAGACTTAACTGATCATCATTGTGGCTCTTTTGTTATGTTGGTGGCAAAGTAGCCTACTACAGCAAACTCAACATAGCATTTCTACTGGTTCACCTTATTGAACAAAGCAAAGTTGTTTCAGCTGACTGTCCTTCTTCTTTAGATACCTATCTGAAACAGAGAACCTGATTTGCAAAAGTGAACATCATTACTTCTCACTAGGCATGCATGCAGTTTGTTTCAGTAGATTTTTTTTTTTTTTTAGATATTTGTACTTAATACATTGAAAATGTTTGTCTGTATATATTACTGGTTTCCCTATCCATATCAGTCTACTTTGAGATCACCGAGTAAGAGGTGCTACATAACACAGAAAATAAATAGTGCAGGAAAAGCACTTACTCCTGAAACACCAGCTTTCCCTTGTGCTTTCCATCTCAAGCCTGACTACGTTCAGGAAGACATTCTAGAAACCTGAAGGCTGTTTAATCCACTTTCCTCCCAACTCTTTAGCTTTGACTGAATCAGTCAATAAGACTGCCAAGTAGTATGGTCCACCATCTATTAAAAAGGAACCAATTTGACTCTCTTTGCTTCACAGCAACATAAACATACACCTAATATCTACCCAAAACTTAAGACAGAATGGAAGTAGCAGGTAAAAGATAAGGCTTATTTTTCACACCTCAATGTTTCTGTACTCAACCTGGAACACTTCCCCAGTTTTGAAGTAAAATAACCAATTTTTTTATGACACAAACTTCACGGTCTGCTTACTTGTGAATTACTTACAGTGAATGTTACCTGTGCTTTCAACACCAATAAGCATGCCACCACATACAACTCACAGAAGTGTTCATAAGTTCTAAATACAATTCCAGTGTATTACAATTGTATTTTCATAGTCATAGGTACATATACTCCACATTCCATTATTACAGTACTGCATGTTAACTTACCGTAAGACTACTTAAATCCCCCACACACCCCCAGCTCCATTTTTTTACAAAATCCTACCAGTCTTAATACATTTGCATATGGAAAACATATGAGTTTATTTTCCCTATTCCGCCTGTCAAAAAATATTTTCTGGGAAAATAATATGACAATAATAAACTAAACCACTGGTTCAAGTTTCTAAGAAACTGCACTTTGATAAATGTATAAAGTAAAAATCATGGCATGCATGATTTATCTCTTACATGATTGGGGACAGTTCAACAATTTGTTAAATCTAAACAACAATCCACTAATACAGGACAGAGCATGTATTCACTGTCCAAATTACCTGCTCATCAAGTAAAGATTTTTGGCAGAAGTGCACTTCCCCCCCCCCCAAAAAACAACAACAACAAAAGATGACAAATATGTTTTTTTTATCAATGAATAGTTTAAAGCCTTTTTTAATCAGCAAAGCAGGAATATGTAGGGTTGGTTTACTGATGTAAAGCTTCTGGTCCAAATTTCAACAGAATTAGGTAAAATACTACTTTAAAACTAAAGTAAGTGTTTTAAAATGGAAATGCTAATTCTTAAACCACAAAATTATTGGTGCAAGACTGTTTCTTCTCTCTTCTGTATCACAATGGTGAATCTCTAAGTCAACATAAAGCAAAGTTGAAGGTCCAGTGTTCTTGAGTATGTCACATCATCATACTAAACCAAGTAGACTTAAAATCTTCTGCACTCCAGAATCATCCTTCCTTTCCTCCCTGACCTGACATATACTGCAATTTTACAGCTAAATCTACAATTTTACAGCAATGTTATAATGTTGAAGTAAAATGCAGAGTAGTGAGCTTTGTCAACTGGCATATATTTAAAGCAGGCAACAACAATAATAATCAAGAAGTGGTAAATCCTTCCAAATTATCTGCAGTGAGAGCCTTATCCTCATCCCACCAAAAACGGCATAACCTCACCTACTGCAATGGAAACGTTGGACTACTGAAAATATCTTCTTTATATCTTAAAAAGGGGGTTCACAAATCAAAATAATTGACACTTCATGTGATAGTGGACTTCTCAAGAGAGTACAAAAGACTATGAAGTAAAGCTGAATACAAGTACCAATCTCAAAGCAATGCCAAAGAGTAGCACGTACACAACAATTAAGAGGACCACGTTCCCTCTGTGCCACTATCAGTGAATAGAATGCTCCGCTGCTGTAAGGAAGTTGTGCAAAAAAACCCACAGGTGCTTGCAAAGCTCTTTCTGTTGTTTCCTATAAAACATGACCCTCAAGTCTATGCAAAACAGAGGAATGACTCCCAATGTTTTTCTTGTGTACAAGATTGCATATAGTGAAACAAGGCCTGCATTTCAGTCATTCATTACATGTCGCAGGTTTTCAGCTGGAAGTGCAATTACAAGGTTTATGTCTAAAAATCTGCAAAAATTATTCTGGATTCCAGTAAGTGACACTAACATCAGCATATGTACGCTGTGCCAAATGAAACTTGATTGCTCAGCCCTGCAATTACCTTTGCAACAGTCCCCCTGAACGTTAAATAATTATCATCCCATTTTAAATGGAAAAGGAAACAAGACCTGGAAGATTTGAAAAAGTCCCCTACAAAATCTGTCTCTGATCTTACAATACAACATAGAAGTACCTACATTATTACCTATAATTAGAAATATATTGTTCAAAGATTAGAGACCGTAAATGTAAGCATGCGTCTACTCACCTACAGTATACCAACTAGCATCTGTCAACTTGCTGATGACAGCTTCTTGAAAGGATCCGTCAGGCATTTTGGTTTCAACCATTGCACCAACCTGCAAAAAGAAGTATCTCAAGGTTACATGTAATCCTGAACTCATAACAGAGAAAAAGACACGTAGGCATTAATTCTTCCAGCAAGCTAGATTTTTTTTTTTAAAGACCCATTTTAGCTAAATGTTACTTTGTAAAGTTTGGTTACTTAGCGGGGAAGAACAAAGGTCCTTAACTATGAAAGCTGAACTGCAAGCAGACAGTAAAGCAGTTAGAAACTCAGAAGATCTGATTTCATTATGACTTACATCATCAGAAGAAATAATAGTAGGCTAACTGGAAATAAATGTTCAAATATTCAATCAAAGTAATTATTACTTTATTACTGATGTGCATGCAACGACTACTATTTCTTATACTTTAAACATTGTTATACTGCAGCTAAATCAGAGTTTCAGTAGCAGCATACAACATACATTGGTGTTCTTGCAGTATCTAGGGAAAAGACAAAGACAAAAAAAGATGATCTGCGCTAAAGCTCTATTTGCAGTCAGTGTTTTATAATGCAGCTATATATTTTAGCAGATAACCACTACATATGTGTTGGTTTGTATCTTTATATTTTTATGTAAAATATTTAAACTATTTTAAAACACAGGTAGAGCAATTGTACTTACTACTAACAGGCTTGAACTTCGCTTTGTAATCAACTTCTCCATTACTTACAAGTTTCAAAGTTTCATTATGTATAAGAAGTTTTGTATCTTATAATTAGATATAAAAATCACTGTGCGTGCAAAACTGTTTGCGCATGAAGTATACTACATGGAGAAGCATAAAAAGCCTCAATAAACTACAAGAGTTAAGACTAGTTACTTAGGATCAATCTGATCTAAAGCAATAAGCCTCCTCCTGTTGATTTAAATTCTGTAGAACAGGTATTCACATAAACAGCATCAGAATTTAGAATTTTACAAATCAATTGTGTGATTACAAAAAAAAAAGGCATGCAATATACATACTCTTAGAGGTCCTTTCACTTGGTCATCCTGCACTAACTGAGTTGAGTTATCCCCCTTCAGGACCACCTGAAAGACATTCAAAAACATTTTTATATATCTTTTATTTTTAATAGCAAAGAAATATCATATGAAACTGTATCTATAATGATAATTTGGAAAATAAGATCTTTATCAATCAAATGGACTCGAACGTTATTGAACACAAAACGCTTGGCATGGATGCTTTTACTCACAGGAAGTTCCAAGTATCACATTTAATATTTAATCTGAAACATCATAATTAAAGAACAGGACAAAACAAATACCAGCCATTCCAAGGCTAAGAAAATACATTTTGATGTGAGTTTGGATATTGATACAATCCAGGGCATACCTGGAACTCGGCTGCCAGATCAGAAGATTAAGCAGGCTTTTTCTCTCTCTCTACTTCAACTGTAGCACTTTATGAACAACACATTGAGTACTAAACTACAACCAAAATAAAAAGATCTTTTTATTAAATACGTATCAAAAAACCACTGAACTGACTGCAATACCACCATTTCTGCTACCTTGAGCAAGAGAAAGTGTTTATGGTAAAGATGTGAAGCACTACAAGTGTAACGAAAATAAGGATCAGCTACAGTGCAAGCAAACTATGCTTCTGCCTTAAAATCCCGTGTTCGAGAAGGTCACACCAATGAGACAAAGTGGGTGTAAGCTTAAGCAGTTTGAACCCCTGACTTTGGAGAAACTCAGTTAGAAACATAAAAGATGAATATTTAGATGTCAACACTATTAACTGTTTCACTGCTGTTTGTTATAGCAAAAACACCTACAGTGCTTTAATTTAAAAAAAAAAACAACAAAACCAAACAACAAAATATCCAAAATTCCCATTTCTTTACAGGAATCAAAAGTCCCAGGAGCTTCCTTTCCACCTATAACGATGTCTAGTTTTCTAGCTCCCCCAACTATCCCCCAACCATAGTCTACACTGTAGCTGTATTTATAAACAAAACACTAGTGGTATGCTAAAATAGAGTTGCTATCAACATTCAGGTTAATAATGCAGTTTATGCCATTTTTATTTAAAATTAATAATGCAGTTTATGCCATTTTTATTTAAAATGTTATATCGGCATTGAGATGAATACAAGCTGTCCTGCTACTCAGGAAGAGACTACTGGACTTTCTGAATTCTTTGCATCCTCGGCAAGCATGCCAGGGTCTTAATTACAATATCAGGCTTAGCTTGTTAAAACTTCAACCGTTATAATAAAATTGAGATACAGTGACAGGAATTTCCAACAAATCACAGCAGCCTCACCTACTTCCAAATCTTATCATGGAGTAATACAGCATATGATTCTAATGAGAAAAAGAAACTCACACCTACTAACAGTCTTAAATACTCTATCAGACCAAAAATACAGATACAAAATCACTGATGTCAGACTAGGAAGGGCAGCACACTGCTTCCTACAGAGTTTCTCACTAACACAGGTTTCAAAGAACATCACAAATTTCTAAGAGCACTTACTAAGAACAGGGGAAAAGACTCCAAGATCTGAACTGTGGAGTTTTTTTGCATCACGGAGAGCCCTCTGATAAAGTGATATGATCTATATATATAACTGAAGAGGCTGATAGCTTGTTCTACTTGATCTAAGCATTAAAGCACATAAAAACTTAGATGTGTAGTTATAAAAAGAAGCTTTCATCTCTATTTGTTAAGGGGGTTTGGGTCACTAATGGCTTATTTACATATCCTGGACAGTAGACAAGAAAATAGGAAGTGGGGGGATTTTGACAAAACAAAGCAGAAGAAAAATTTCTATTTATACTTTGAATTCTTAACTCTTATTTAACTACATTTTATTCTTGTTTTCACATACTAGCATTAACAACAGTACTACAAAAGCAAAATAATGATTTTCTTTTTTGTTTGTTTTGGCCTAAGACCTGTAAAAGTGGATGAATATTATGTGTCAGTACTATGTATGTGTAGAAACTCAGGTACAGCCAGAGCATGTTGTTTTAGAAGCAGCAGCAGGATGCTCAAAACTTAACAAATGTTACCCTGGACATTTCTGAAACCTGGTCTAAGAAACTAATTATTGCTATCTTTTTTTGCTCTTATGTTGATTTATTTTGGCACTGCCTCTTAAATTCCAAGCTATAAAACTGAGAATGTCAGCTGGAATGAAGTGGAACCTTTGCTTCTGAAGAGGTTGTTCTTATTCCTTATTACTCATGTAAAGCCATAATCCTCTCTTTGCGACATCAAAACTGATTGCTGTGAAACCGATGCATTCACAAACAGAAGACAACCACGATCAGGAAAGAAGTAGCAAGAACAGGTAATTTGAAAGCTCATTCTTGTTCCAGCATGCTCCTAGAAAACTGAAAAAAACCCAACCATACACACCCCCTGTAATGAGAGCAAAAGACAAACAAAAACCACCCCAAACCCAACACCAAAATATGAAAAACAATATTCAAGTGTTCTTTAAAACTCATACAGTGAGGTGACGACCATTTCCTAATCTTCAGGAGTACGATGTCCTCCGACAGTCCTCTCAACACAATGCTTTAATAAAATCAGCAACAACCACAGTATACTACCTTGACTTTCACAAGCCTTTTCACTGTCTTAATCTTTGCCTCACAGAAGGCACCACGGTACTTGGCACTGACATCAGTTCCCACTGTCAGGTAGGCAGGCTCATCCGCTGCCTATTAAGAAACAAAAAATAAGAACAAAATTTAGTTCTTCTCAGTTATTTTTACAGCTATGTCCTTATATATTCATTTCACATCTAAACTTTTAGACCTATTGACTTTTAAGTGATAAACAACATCTGTACAACATCAGAATTACAATCAGACTGTTCTTTAAAAGGGGGAGGGAAAAAAGAAACCAACAAGTTAAAGGAACTTTTGTTTTACCAGGGATAGTGACCCCCCCCCCCCCGCAATTGGTCAGCCTAATTACTCTCCCAGAAATATCCTTGAGTATTGAACTAATATTTGGAAAAAATCCTTATAAAAAGGGTAATACTAAATAGCAGCAACTATTAATTCAAGTCATTCCTATACAGCATACAAAAGGAAAATATTTCAACTGCAATAATGCAGTATGAAAGATAGCTGTACTTTTTTCGGGTATAAGCAATACAATGGTACAGATTATTTAAAACATTTGAGATTGCTATCATCCCAATACTTACAGTTAAGTGTAAAACATTTGATATAGAGGATTTTTTTTCAAAAAAAAAGACTAAAAGGAGAACTCTAGAGAAATTTGTTGTAATCTTTCTAACAGCTGTTAACTAGTATTTTTATTTCCTGAAATACCTTTATCAAAGCTTAATTGCTAAGGTATAGTAAGAAAAAGAAATACTTTTCATCATGTTTTCCATAATCTGGACTTTATTACTCAAGTTTCCACTTTATTACGCTTGTAGCAACTGATAAACAAGGACAAAACTACCACATTGAAAATAACGATCATGACAGGAAATCAGCACAAAATATTAAATAACTGGCTTTCTGTTACGGGTATTGTTTTGGGGTTTTTTGTTACTATTTCTTTAACTCAAGGAAAAAAAAAAAAGTTTTTCTCTCTTGTGAAGTATACTGCAATTGTTAAGCCTTTGTACTGAAAAAAAAAAAGGCAACAGCTAAGGCGGGACAAAAAGCTTGTGGTTTTGCAAACTTGCAACAGCAGCTGCTGATATAGGAAGCATTTAAAGACAGTAGCCCAAAGGACAACAACTCAAAGAGACGTCGTGAATTTTCAGACTACTACTGCACGACGACGACGACAAGAGCTTCGCTCACCCGCAGCTCGGGAGGAGAGCAGAAACAGGATCTGCAGCATGCACCCAAACCCCGGCCAGCGTTACCCTACTGTTGCTCAGTCGAGACGTACGATTAGAAACAAATTAAAAATAAATAAATGAAATCTCCAGAGCAGCGAGCGAGTGGTAAAAAGGAGCCGTTCCCCGCTCCGGAGTCACCCTACCTTCATCTTTAAAGGTTATTTGAGGGATTCCAGCTCAAAAGACTTCTCCTCCCCGCGAGCACACGGGAAAACACTGCAAAACAAGAAGCGGGGGGG